>NW_010259898.1:0-23479 GCF_000690775.1 Eurypyga helias
TGAACCTCCGCCCCGGTCCCGGCTGGTCCGAGGCAGGGGAGAGCGCCGGTGCGTGCACAGCGCCTAGCTCCCTCTTAACAATAAGTAAAATAGGGCACTTCCCGATTCCCATTAAAGGAGAAGAATAAAGGTGGTGTTTTTCCACGTACTGTCTTTTTCACCAGGTCCCAGGAGGAAGGAAGGAAAGGGAGGAAGGAATGAGGAGAGAAAAAGGGAGAGGAAAGGGAGAGAAAAGACTCCTGGAAATGTGCCAGGGACAATGTGGCAAATGTGATCCACCAGTGTTCGAAAAATCAGCCTTAGGAAGGCAGCATGCCTTTCCCACACTCCGTAAGGAGGCGGGGTTCTTCCTCCCTGCCACCCGCTCCCAGCAAACACTTCTTTATTACAAAAAAACCCCAGATGCTGAAAGGATAGACGCAAGCTACGCGTTTCGCTTTCCATGCGCTGTTAGCGCTGAAGTAAAGGCGGTGGATACCCTTCCACTTCTGACAACCGAAACACGATCCAGATCCATTTGTCAAATAACCACGGTGGTTTTTAACTTTCTTTAAAACAGAAAGATTGCGCTGGGGCTCTCCATCAGACATTCAAACCTGTTTATGGGTGATGCTTCCAGGTTGAGCAATTTGGAATATCTTTCTCCATTTATTTGCATGTCTGCACATAATAATAAACCCCAAAAAAGTAGCCCGGTTACAGGAACAGGGTAATTATGTGAAGGTCGAAGAGAAATAGGTGCTATATGCCTATTTAGTCATTATATAGTTTTTACTGTGTTGGTAGGCACAAGCCACTTTATGAAGATCTGCATAAGGTCATTGTTATGAGAAATTTTCAGTAAGGCATACAAAATGGAAATTCAGGACTAGGGAATGAAATGATGACACTCTGCTAAATCCATTGTTTTCCTAGGGAGACTTTTTCCTCACTTTACTTTTTAAAGTGGTGAGGTTTTTTTCTCCAGTTAGGTTGACATAGCTTTGCAGAGTGAAGCTGAGCGGTGGGCCCTCGCTCTCGTCACTCGTTAGCTGTGCCAGCCTCCGAACACGTTACAACCCAAATCTGAAATACTGCATCTGCAGTGGTGCTGCTTTTCCCTCATTTGTTGGGGGGACTTCTGTGGGTGTCCTCCACAACTGTTTGTACTGGAGTAGGGTGCAATTATTTCTCAATAAATTGTGGAAAATAAGGCCACCACGCTACACTTGCCTGTTCTCATGAGCACCCAGAAGGACTGAGGGACGCTGACGAAGGACAACTGGCTGTTCAGTAATGCAGACCATGTCCTCACCATGATGTAGGGGACTGCAAATGTGAGAAGAAGACAAATCTGTGCTCACATCCACGTCACTAGTGCTGCCAGTTACTCCTGACTTTAGGTACTATCAAATCTGGGCAAAGTTTTGTATGCAAAGCAAAAAAGGTTAAGGTGGCAGCAAAGTGCTTTGGTTTGAAAACGTGTCTAACAAAGACGGAGGTTGCCCGGGCTGCGTGTATTGAACTATGAAGCCTCTGTTGTCCTCTGTATTAGATCTTTCCACCTCTAAGCCTGCCAGTCTTGTCAAGAGAGACCGCATTTTGCCCTTACGGTTGCTGAAGCTTCCTTCAAGGAAGACACACACACAGATTTCTCTCACAGAGATTTCTCTCTCAGAGAAAATAATTTTGTTATTTCTTGAGGTTTTTCTTACCTTGGAATAAGTTATTAGCATAAAGTTGCACATTAAAAACAAACAAACAAACAAAAAACATTAGTCTCAGATGTCCTTTTTCTGGTTTTAAATTCTGTAAATGAAAGCAACTAGCAGGAAACTAATAAAAGTGTTGCAGTCACAACTTTGTTCCTATTATGTATTTCAGTTTCTGCTGTATTTTGCAGCTCCGGTTTGTCATACTGTACAATGTAGGTACATCAACAACTTTATATGTGAAATTCTAACTTAATAGCTCTTCTACAGAATTCTGATACAGTTGTTTGCAAAGATTTGAAACCGTCTTCTCAGCTGAATTTCATATATTGCATGAAGTTCTTTCTGTACCACTTTATTTGTTCTTCTTCAATAAATGTTGAGATTATAAAAGTCAGAAATCCTTGATTTTTTAAACTTATTTAAATATTCTCAACTTTTATTTAGCTTTGTATTGAGTTCTATTATTATTAAAGTAGATAGTAAGTTGAAAGCACATCCTTGATATTTTAAACTTATTTAAATATTCTCACTTAACTTTTATTTAGCTTTGTATTGAGTTCTATTATTATTAAAGTAGATAGTAAGTTGAAAGCACGAGATATGAAAGGATACATGAAAGGATATATGAAAGGATATATAAAAGGATGAATCAAGCATACGTGACGTGCAAATACTTGTTATCTGTTGGCATAAGTAAAGCGCAGAAAGTTGGTGATCTTCTAGATACAGATAATACTTAGCCAATGAAAGTCCTCCATTTACTTTCCGAACATGTGAAGGTGTCTTCCCACATACTGCAGAGGTTTCTATCTAGAGCCTGCTGAAAAAACAGAAAGATGAAGATCTGTCTGATAGAGTACCAGGATCCCACACTGTTTCTTTCTTCCTTCTCTGTACTCAGAAGAAAATCTGGTCTTTTTCAGACTGTTTTTTAACATTTATCCTGTCAGACTCCACAGCTGCGTTTCTCAAACCTCTCATACATCAGTCTGCACAACAATGGAAAGAGCTGAATAATACATAGCTTCAGTGAAATCCTGAAATGGAACTTACTGTCTCTCCAAATACTTCCCAAGTTCAAGGATTTTAAGATTAATTAGCTAATTTCCTTTTACATAAATCAGTGTCTTCAAACATGAAGCAGCTGTGAATTTTCATTAACTGGTTGGCTCCTTCTGGGGTAGGAGGTTTGTGATCACCACTACTGAACTGCTTCTATGGCTCTGAGGCTTGAAATTATTTGCATGGAAATAATAGTGCTTCAAAGATGAGGAAAAAGTGGTGATTCAGACCTGTCTGGTTCTCCCACTCAGCCGTACTGACTCATCCACAGCTTTGGTATGCAGCACGAGAAAGGATGTGTGAGCTGAGTTGCTCAAGTCCTTTTTCACATCTAATGCCACACAATCGGCAGTTTCTCAGGCCAACAGGAATTTGCCCTTGTGAAGAGCCATACGCTTCATTTTAGTATCTCTTAGAACGCATTTTCACTGAGACAGCCCACAGAAGTTCTTGATCTGGGATCTAAAGGCAGGAACTGCTTTAACATTTGTAGTATTAAATAGTCCAAAGTGCAGAGGTGAGGACTAGAGAAGAGTAGACCCCATGTGCTAGCAAAGGGTTCATAACACATTCAGCTTTCCTTTGTCTCGGTCAACGGGAACTGTGACTGTGCCTGGACTCTCTGAACCTGTTCAGTGCTGTTCTGAGTTTACTCTTTCGTTTCCAGAGCCTTTCTTTAAAACGCGTGTAGGCCAAGTGTGGATGGGCTGTAAGGAAGCCAGCAAGGCTTCAAGAAACTAACAAGATAGTTCTGAAGGCGTAGGTGCTCTGTTCGCCCAGGCACAGAGAAGGATGTGAATAAGTACAGTTTCCACTCCTTGACAATATGGACATCCTACAAAGGAAGGCAAGTGCATGTATTCCCACTTCACAAGCAGAAGAATGAGGCTTGAAGAAAACACGTGCCATGTTCTCTGTTAGATCTGCATTTTTTGGGTGCTTGAGATAAACTAGGCACCCAAAATGGATCACTCAGCTGGTAGACACTTGCAGTTTTGGGCTGTCTGGCTTTCCTAAGCTCCTATTGGTCACGGTTCAATAAGGTGAGAAAGTAGGGAGAGAACCTGTTAGCAAAGGTGGTCATGAGATCCCTTAATAAAAGTAGGGAACAGGCACCTAGCTGTGTGGGTGCAACTGTGCCCCCTGACAGTTCAACATGTGCTCACATCAGTCACATCAGTCATTCCCTCCTGACAGGAACATGGGCATACGCCTCAGCCAGCACCCATGCGGGCACCGAATCACCAGACGTGTTGCATGCTACGGACCTGCTGATGAAATCCCTGACATGACTGCAGCAAACCAGACATACCTGAGACATACACAGAGCACAACGCCAGGTACTGGATCTGCACAGGAGGCAGGATTCCTGCCCATCATAAATTTAGCTCTCTGTACCTGTGCCTCAGCTGCCTGCAGCTCTGCCTGGGCTCCTGCCAGGTATCCCAGGCCCTGGACAAATGTAATGGACTCTGCGAAAGTAGCTGAAGCTTACAAGCCACCTTAGCAAATCCATGGTTGTTAAAATATGTAGGTAGATGCATGGAGAAGGGGATTCTCATATTGGCACTTTGCTGGGAGGAAAAAAAATAACTAGGTGAATCAGTCGTATAGAAATTCTTCATTCTGAAAAATGGTTTTGAGCCTAAGCAGTAGTTTCTGTCCTATCGTGCTTCTTAAGTGCTGTGCAAATAGCTGTAGTACGCTGCTGAAGTGGTTATTATTTTAGCAATGGAACATTGCACATCCCTTGCAGGGCAGCTGAGATGTTACTTTAGGATGAAAATAGCAGAGAATCATCACTTCATTAGTCATGCAGGAGTGTGTGAAAATGAGCACGTGTGATTTCCAGACTGCTAAGCCTTCCCATGCAGCATGGGTTCTTCAAGGGTTCGGTTTGTTAGAAACACCCTTTTATAGGGGAATGTAGCACAAGACGGCTCCGCACTGGAGTCAGCCACCTCCCTCCTCAGTGACCTCTCTCTGAAAGCAGCTGGGACTTCAATGTGACTTGCAACAAGCCTTAATGGAGACAGTTATGGAATAGGCTTTAAAGCAAAATATGTATATTGCATGAATAATTTTTAAATGTCAGGTATGTTAAATACTGCCAATTTGGACAGCCTTCCAGGATACTGCATATCAGTTACATTTCACAACAGAAAACCTGCGACTGTTTAACAAAGGTGCAGTGATTCAGGTGGGGTAGGCAGGAATTTCTTTCTACCTGTTGCAGCAAGCCCATGTCCTGTGTGTGCCAAGAAAATCCTGAGTCCCAGGAGTATCTGTTTCCCGGGAATAGATGAGACCAGCTAATTGCTCTCTTCTAATGAAGGATGATGTCCTGCTGCTGGTTTTTACACATACTTTAATGATACTGAGTACAGAAACATGCACTTTTCTCAGATCTGTGCAAAACCAGATTGGTTAGCATCCTGGGCACACTGAAACGCAACCCTTCAGTTTCCCCTCCTAGGCTACCGATGGGAAAGGCACTGAGGCAGTGGGATTTACCGTGTTACTTACTGAGTTCCTTGCCAGCTGGAGCATGATCCTATGCCTCAGTCCTTGGCAGACTTCCTCATTTGTTTTCATTTTGATTTTGAATTTATGGCACATGCATTTGGAGCTCTGGACTGGTACTGTGATTATTTCTCATTGGAACAAATAAATGCAAGTCACCATGTCTTTCTTCTTTATGCATTGAGGGGAAAAAAAAAAACCAAACAGTGAGAAAAAACGGTGGTTAGGTCTATGCCAGTAGATGCATGCCAGTAGCACAAGCATGGTTTGTGCAGTGTGCTTTCAGACAGTGGCATGCCCCTGCACAGCTACTGCTCCCTTAAAATCATGCTCTTCAAGACGGTAGTGCTGTCTCAGGATTTAGATTTGCCAACAGTACTGATGCGATCGTGTTGAAGTCTGGCCTGCATTACCTGCTCTGTGACCTTGCTTCATTAAATCAATAATGGTCAATCATGTGTTCTTTAATTGCACAAAGGTTAAATTCAGTCCAGTCCAGTGTCTAGGCTACCGGCTCTTTGCAAATTCTCCTTTATCTGCAATAGTGAAACTATTATTTTCAGTTCTTTCTGAAGATTCTTTCTTCAATTCAGGTGAGTATTGAACCCCTATAATGTCTGTCACGAAGAAGGTGAGCATTGTCGTCCTCAGGCAGGCAGTAATGTCTCCTAGTCGAAGCAGGGAAGCCAGTCTGTCCCTGGGATCCCTAGGGTCCCCCAACACAGAGTGAGGAGAGTGTGCTCTCAGGTGCTTCAGGGGATCGGAAATTTGCAGCAGTGCTTTCTTTATAACAAAGAAACAAGCAGATGTTTTTTTAATTCTCTCCCTCCTAAGAGCCAAAGGTATTTCTTGGCTTTTCCAAAGCTGGAGGCTTCATTCTTGAAATCAGGCTTAATCGCTGCCCCTTCCTCTTCAGCCTTTCTCCATGCCCACCGTCATTTGGAACAGGTCGCATGCAGTTTCGCGGCACACTCCTTCCCCTCTGGGATTCCCAAAGCAACACGGTAAAAGGGAGTGATTTCTGGTATCCCGGCCAGAACCATCATCATCACAGTGAACAGGAGAGACTCTCTCCCACGAAACCTGCAAACTGAGGCAGGCAATCAGGCACTGGTTTCAATGAGGTTACACTTTTGCGATGTTCTTTGAAATCATAACAGCTAGACTGACTCCCAACTCAAGATAAACAGATAATTTCCACACCAGAAGTTCCTGTTAATGTTTAAGCGAGGCTTAGTCTTCCTCTTGAAATGAAAATAAGCTCTTTCAAAAGAACTTTACTTAAGAGAATGTTTGTTCAAAAGTATTTTAACAGCTCAGCTAGCTATATATATCATCATCAGGCTTCAGGCATTAATCATTAGGAATAACACGGATACTTAGTAGTTTAGGAACTGGTGACAACTGCGGCAACTGCAGTTTGTTAAATAAACCCTCATGAAAGGACTTCATGATTTCTCATCAGAGTGAGGGCTCATCAGAGAGAGGGAGCTTCCGGTTGCCACACATCTCAGCTATAATACACAGGATAGTGGTCCAGCTGCATACATCCCTTTCCACTGTTAAGGACACATCACCTTTCGATGTAGGACAAATGACCGAAAGTGGATGAATGAGGATCACTTAGTAATATGAGATTTTTTTTTTTTAATATTAATGAGGCTATGCTATAGCACTCAGCACTTCTAATATTAGAAAAGCATAGCAACAAAAGTTGGGCATCTTTATTAAGGAAAGTAGGGCATCTTTATTAAGGACCTTATGGAGTCACAAATCTAATGCAGTACACATCGGGCTGTGTCCCACATAGAGTATATGTGGGACACTCTAGAACGTATGACTGTGCTCCTATTGTTCTAACAGGAGACAAGACAAAGGCGGGTGCTGAACACAGGAGTGCAATCACTGGCAACGTTCAGTTAAATCTCTCTGTCAGATGCATTAATTTTTGTTATTTACCATGAAAGGCTAGGCAGATTTTAATCACATTTGCAAACCATTTTACAAATCCAGGGTACAGCATTTACCCTTAGACTTTAGACTTAACTGGATTTGATTCCACAGAGAAATAGTTTTCAATGCAGTAAGCGTCGTCATTGGGCAAGGCTCAAAGGCAAGTCAAAAACAAGCATGAAGCACTTGCCGTGAAATCGTGCGCATCTTGAAAGGAGAGATGGTTGCATTTTCTTTCATTCATTTCACACTTGAAAAAAGGCAGGCATTTCAGATCCCAGTTGAGGGAAGGAGAAGGTCTGTGATTGAAGCATTGGAATGTCACATTCTCATCTCTGCATTGTTCTTATCGTTTCAGATATCTGAGCAAAGAATCACTGTACCATTCATCTGGCATAGAAAATGGCCCAGAATTAAATTGTGACTCGTTTTCATGACAATTAAGGGGGAAGGAAATGTTAGCTCTTTTCTCACAGCAGATGCCCTAAGCCTAGATTCCATGCAGTCTCATGTGAATGCAAATCCTGCTCTGCTCTGTGTTAAACTCTGCAAATAAGTGCAGTCAAAAGGCTTTACAATCCTGCAGTTATGCCTTTCAGTCAAGGCAGACAAACCTGCCTTGAGTCGGTTCCACCACATCAGGCTTACAGCAGAGCTAACTGACAACTAATGAGTTTTAGCAGTGGCCCCCAGTGCCATCTCCTATTTCTCTTTATCCCCCGGACAGTGCATCATGCCCTGGTACTTGATATGAATATTGAGAGCAGCCAGCATGATGCACTCAGGATGGTTATTTAAAACAAACAAACAAACAACACCAAAAAGATGGTGGGTTTTTTTCAGATGCAGTATGTCACCATTCCCTGCACGGCCCAGGCACCTCACAGGTTGTGACTTGGTGCTCCATGGAAATCTTGGACTCTCCCAGGAGTTTCTGGTCAGACCCACCTGATGGTTTCAGAGGTTTCCATCATGAGATATCTGTGGGGAAGGTAAATGGGACAAGAGAAGGGTAGAGGGGTGGGTGTTGGGAGAGGAGAAAGGCCAGGCAGAAAGCACAAGTGCCTCACTGCTCAGAAAGGCAGGAGAGGGAAATGTGAGGCAGAAAGCACATTTGCTGGGAGCCCTTTGAAAGGGGGGGCTGGGAGTGAGCGGAGGTGATCCCAAACAGCAGCCAGCAGTGAGGGGGCTAGCAGTGTGCCTTCCTCCTCTCTTTTGTGACCACAGAGGCACAAAAACTTGCTACCGCCTGTTGTGAAAGTGATCTGGGTGGAGCCATTCATATGCATGGGATTTAAACCATCTTTTTTAATTGTCACTTAAAGAAGGAAGTAAGGGATCATGGTTAAAGTTATCAGGTTTAATTCCTGTTTTGCACCGCTATTTAATAATTTTCCCAAAGAAGAGTTGATGTCTAGTAGCTGGTAACCACTGAGATTTCTTCCATTGCACTTGAAGCCTTTTGCTGTATTTCATACTCTGTTGTTCTGCTGACTTAGAATGTGATAGGTATATGTCAGATACTTAACTGAAATTTTTATTCAAACACTTAATGTTTACCTTTTATTATATTAGAAAATGGCAAATGATATTTTACGTTTACTAGGTAATTCTATCTTTTTCTTAGGAGTTATGTTTGGTTGCCACCGGATAGAAATTAGGATATAGTAACATACAGAGAGGCAGCATTGGTTTTTGTTATTAAATAAAGTCACATTAAGTTATTTGGATGCGGAAGAAGAAGATGTCAAAACACATTTGGTATTTAAAGTTAACTGAATTATTAAACAAAGAAAATTGTCATTCATGAAATAAGCCATTAACCAGTGCTTAAACAGCCTAGAACAAGTGTATATCAGCCCTGGTGTCTCAGTTTATTCATAGAGTGGTGGGTAGGAAAAAGAAATTTCCAGCTTTTTTAACATGCAATTGATTTCTAATGAACAAGTCATTGACCAAGATAAATTGAAGAAACCGAAATGAAGGAAATAGCACTCTCCTTAGTTGCAATAAAGGCTCCAAGCACAAAAAAACTTGTTCATCACCTCAGGAGTTTACTTACTGCCTTGGCTCCCCATTTCAGTGCTTTGCCTTTCTTTAAAACCTTGTTAGCAAATGTGTACTAAAACACTGAGCTTTTAATCCGAGTGACAACTGGACTTGAGGTCTCTCGCGAGCTCGAGGTCATAGCTGGCTAGGAGAGATGGAAATACTCCATAGGGAGAGGGAGAGCTCCACTGGAAGGGAGAGGCTGAGAGCTGCCAGGAGCCTGAACGCAAGAACAGCCTCCCCAAAAGTGGGAGATGAAGTTTCATGTTCCCTCAGGGCAGTTGCAGGCATTGAATTAGATTCTTCCACAACAGGAACTAATGGCTTAACTGCAGAGATCATCCGTAAGAGGGAAAATACCAGCTGTCTCCAGATTTTCTGGAGGGGACATGAGATGAACATACACCTGATGAAGCCTCCAGATGCGAAACAGGTTGGGAAGCACCATTTTGGGCACCCTGCTGGCATTGAGACACAAGACATGCAGCTCAGCCTTGTCAGAAATGTGTTTGTTTGGCTGCACGGATGGCAGCAAAAAGCCATGCCCTGAGAGTGATGCTTCTCAAATCCTGAGCAGCTTACTTCTTTCAGGGAACAAAGTAAAAAGTACTTTGTGCAGTCACCACAGCAGCTTTTATTTGAAACCAAATACAATTAGGGATGTTCACTATTTTCATTTTCGCTATTCTATCTGTTCACACTGTCAGGTGTGATAATTTCATTTTGTTTTTAAATTATGGTGCTTCCTCAGATCATCTTCTGATACCTTACAGACAGTTACTAGTTTCCAGACTGGAGGTTAAAAAGCTTTGACCCTATGGACTCAAGCTTTGGAAAGTTCAGTGCATGGAAAGGTTGGGAACGCAGAAGGTTAAAACTGGATTTTGTGTCTGCCAAAAATATTAAGCTCAAGCAGCCATCTCTCTCTCCTAAATCTAGCACAGAGTACTTTCCCATGTCACAATCAGCACATCCCAAAACAGAAACCAGATCTCCTGAGTTACAGCCCACAACCTCCCTACTCGGCTATGTTTTTTGCATCTGCATTAATTTTGCATTCCCATATCTGGTAGAAAAACCATTTTAAAGTCTTAAAATCCCAGTGAAACCTTTATTAACACCAAGTATTAGAAAGCTTCCAAGGCATCCTTGACACTATTGACTGACTCTAAGTTTACTACTCTTGATTCAGACCTGTCACACAGCCAGCTTATGCTGATCATTTGGAGGAAAGAGATTTCTCTGGTTTTGTAACGCATTGATTAGAGCCACCCTGTTTCCACCAGGGAAAGTAAATGAATCATATCACAGGACCTTCTTTTCCACATAGTTCAGGCACATTGGCTACTCCCTCCACTGGAGGGAAGAGAGATTCATTCTGGACAGACAGTCCAACCTACTGACAGGTCCCTCTGAGGTCAAGGAGACTTCCAGAGGTGCCAGTCCAGGCCATGTTCAGTGGTTGATGCTGTAGAATGCCTCTCATTTAGAACTCAGCACTGGACAAAGCACGATACGCAATTGAGGATTTGCAGTATGCAAACTAAGATGCTTAATTTCTGGTCTGATATCACATAAAGACGGTACCCCGCTGCCCCTGGAAAACATTTTTCAGCCTTTGTGCTGTGCTTCCTTCCTTGATTAACTACAGCAGTTGACTGCATGCTTACAGACCTCCAGGGGAGGAGGACTACCACTGAGCTTTTAAAGAGTTTTAAAAGCATAAGATGGCCTAATTTCTTCTCATATGACTCTCAAAACTCTCCTAATTTCCCATCAAATGCTGCCACATTAATCAAATAGCAGCTTGCATGGCAAAGCTGAGATCTTGCCAGTTTCTGTGCCTGTAACTGTTTAGTGCTCCCTTTGACTGGCTTCTGAAGGCCTGGTTCAAATGGATAATTTTTTTACATTCAGTTCATCTTCAAGGTTGGAAGAACTTTGCCTTACCCAATATACTGGTAGAGAAAAATCTTCTCAGAAGGAGAAGAGACATATACCATGTACAGGCATCACCTTTCAGTCACCCAAGCCTCCTGGATTGCCTGAGACACAACAGAAATTATCATCGCAGGAACGTCCCATCAATACATGGAGGATATTTCTTTTCACAGAAGATGAAAGGGAAGGGGAGAGACAAGAGACAAGCAGAATTTGCTGTCTTAGAAAAGGAAGATAAAGATGTTCAAAAGAAATGTGAAGTAGGACAGGAAAAGTAGGGAACTTAAAAAAACTCTGCTTACAAGAGGCGCCCGAAAGAGAAGGCATAAACCAAGCACTGAACTGCAGAGATACTTGGATGACTGGTTGCTTCATGTTTTCAGGGAGCAAAACAGCTTTTGTCAAAAACACAGTGTTTGGGGCATCTTGTCTCTCTTCAGGATTTCACTGTCGCTTTAGAGTTTCACAAATAGCTCTTCCAGTCATAGTCATGGAAAAATGCTAAAAGAGTCCATCCACCCCCTGCTTTTTAATTGCTCAACGGAAACTTCTCACACTATCCATCACACAACTCCTGTTAAACCTCCCCTCCAAACCAAGCTAGGCTCCCTGCAATTCCCTGAGGAAAGAGGCGAGTTTTGTGTTTGCTGCTGGTGAGCTGGACTGCAGAGAGTTTCGGTAACCTCCCCTCCCTGAAGTATTCATCTTCCTCTGATCTGCAACAAGCTCCCCTCGGCACGTGCATGTGGGGAAGAGCAAAGGAGCTGGAGATAACCTCACGCCTGGTGACTGCTTTCCTTCCTTTCCACCAAAATCAAAACCCAGCTCTTCACAACAGCAGAGGCTCCTGAGAGGCAAAGAGGGGTCTGGGGTTCATGCCCCTTCATGAACGCACATGGGGGGCAGTGATGGGGGGCTCAGCAAGGGCTGCATCATCTCCCTACGGGTAAGCATGAGCCCCCGTGGCCATGGCCTTGCCCCGGTGCAGCAGCCGTTCAGCCCTCCCGACTGAGGAAAGGCTCATGAAGCCCAGAAGTGTCCCAAACCACCAGGGAGAGGTTTAGCCACACTGCAAAACCCCATCAACCCTTCTGCTGGCCATAAAACCCAAACCAGCATGTTTTCCAGATAGGCAGCTTATACACACAACCAACCTTCCCCTGGAGAGAAGTGAGTCCAGAGAGGACCTACAACCAAATCAGTGCAGGAGAAGAGGAGCTGTGGCTGGGGCACAGATAAGGTGCCTGGATGTCTGCTGCTGCCTTTGCATGGACACCGTGCCAAATCAGCATTTGAGGGAGGTTTTTACTTTTATCCAAGATAGTCTTGCCAGGTCATCTGGCTGACCAGTTGGTGTTTCTGCACGGGAACTGTATATGGAGGTTTTGGGCTTCCCTGCAATGCAGGATCTGACCAGACATGCACTGGGTGCTTGACAAGCACAGCCTCCCTGATGCACAGGCACAGCATCGCTGCATGCCCATGCCGTAGGTCCGATGCTTGCTGTGTGTACTCAGTACAGAAACACCATCTGTACGATGCACGCACAACACACGGCGTTCCAGAAACCTGGGGGCTGCCGAGGAGGCATTACACCACACACGTGGGCATCTTTGTACCCAAAATCTCCTAGGGAGAAACACGACAACTCCCAACATGGGTCTTCCTCCATCAGAAAGGCTTGGCTGCCCCTTCTGAATGGCCCTTCTGCACAGCCCCATATCTGTACTTCATCTGGTGTGCAGGCTGTGCTCCAACAAGCTGCATGTGGTGCCCCCTTTCAGCCCATGTAGTGGGACCTGTGTTGAACTTTACTTATCCCTGACTGTTTCTTCACCTATTTGCTACATCCATACATATTAGTGCCTTTGCACTCTGCAGAAATAATTTTTAATGTGCCTGTAGGACTGGCTGTATGAGATGCCACATCACAACAAATGAGGCGTTTTGTGTTCGCATAGTGCTGACTGCTTTCCAGCAGCAGGTCCCAAAGCACTTTATAAAGCAGTCTGGCATCTTTATCTCCAACTCACATATGGGGACACTGAGGCGCAGGAAGGTAAGTAAACTATGGTCAGTCTCAGCTCAGCTGTGAGTCCAGGGATAGAGATAATTTCCACTCCATTCAAGTCCAATATTGAATAAACAGGGGCCCCTAGTTTTGGTTCTTGGGGTTTTAAGGCCCAATTTACCACTTACTTTCATATATCTTGTGTATCTTATACCACTTCTCTCCCCAGTTCCAGGACCCCTGTGTTGTGCACCTCACCCTGCCCTCCATGGTAAAACAGACGGGAGCCAGCTGACAGCAATCCACCACTTCTTTCTAGCACACATGTGATTCCTGATCGAAAGCCAGCAGCTTGGTTGGCAGGAAAAGACTGAAAAATATCATTGCAATTAATGTGGAGTAACTTGAAGCCGTAACACTACCAGCAATTCCGCAGAATGAAACATAAAAGTGCAAAAAGACTAAGCGATGCTTTGCAAGCCATATGGGTGTGTTTTTCAGGGAATGCTGGACAATTTTTAATAGACCAGTTGGATGGGCAAATTCCTGTGATTTTAGGGCAGGGTATGGAATGACAGAAAGTCTGCTGGAAGGGCATCTCTGGTGGAAAAAGGAAAAGCGTTTCAGAAGGTGGGTATCAGAACCGCAGAGGGTTTAATACTGCTGGGTTAATGCGGAAAAAAACTCTTTAATGGCAATCTGCCTGGGTTGGGGTTGCAAAATCTCAGTCAAATTCAGAAGCAGGAAAGTGAGATCAATACAGAACAGAGTACCAATTAACTGCCCTGGTTTTCAAGAGCATCCTCCCTTTGTCCTCTAAATTTTCCTTTGTCTCTGTCACAGTTCAATAAACAGCACTGAAATTTCCCTTAGATGTTACGAAGCAGTTTGCAGCTAGTGGGAGAAGCGACACCATATACATCAGAAATCTGTGTTAATCATACAGAGAAAAACAACCTCCAAGTTTAAATATGTATGGTTCCCTGCCTTACATCAGAGATTTACTTGAGAAACAGATATTTGCTAAGTAAATGCTTTTTTTACTTCTCCTCAGAGATATATTTCCTTCAAATATAGTGTATATCCTTGTATCTAATACAGTCACATTAGGGAAAATACAAACCAACTGCAGCTAAGACAGAAAATGCTTAGATCAATGTCTTCCTCTGAGAGCCAGGCAGACGTAGCTCCAGCACCTTTCTTTTTTCCCCTTCCCCTCAAGTGCTCCTGCAAACATTTAAAAAGCAAAATTTTAGCGTGAACATGGAATTTCACAACTTTAGTTGGTTGGGTTTAGCTGGTTACATTACCTTGTCCCTTTTTCAGGGCAGGTCTCCACTGCAGGGCTGAAATGGCCAGCCAGGGTGGGGTTTATCCCTTGCTCCTTTACCTCCCTCCCTTCTGTTTTTATGAAATCTTTTGCATTTTTGCTCCTAATGGGGAATGCTGAAGAAACACTTCAAAGGCAACAAATGGAGAAGGCAGGGACTGGGACACTTGCCGTTGCTGACGTACCTTGCCGTTTCATCACGGGGTGTGTTTCGCTTTGCTGCTGCACCCACCAGCCTGGAGGGTGTGACAGAGCCAGCCCAAGCCTTGAGCAAGCCATCAGCCCTTTCCTGCCTCTGCACTCCATTCCTCTCTCTCACCGAGCTGTGGGGCTGCATTTTGCACAGTGGTGGTTTTTATCTCCCATCTTAAAATCACAGATTGGTTTGGGTTGGAAGGGACCTTTAAAAATCATCTAGTTCCAACCCCCTGCCACAGGCAGGGACATCTTTCAGTATATCAGATTGCTCAAAGCCTCATCACACCTGGCCTTGAACATTTCCAGTGATGAGGCATCCACAGCTTCTCTGGGCAACCTGTTCCCCCGTCTCACCACCCTCATCATAAAAGATTTCTTTATGTCAACCTAAAACTACCCTCTTTCAGTTTAAAACTGTTGCCCCTTGTCCTGTCACTACAGGCTCAGGTAAAGTCTTTCTCCATCTTTCTTATAAGCCTCCTTTAATATGTTGAAAGGCTGCTATGAGTTCTCCCCAGAGCCTTCTCTTCTCCAGGCTGAAAAAGCCCAATTCTCTCAGCCTTTCATTACAGGAGAGGTGCTCCAGCCCTCTGAGCATCTTCGTGGCCTCCTCTGGACTCGCTCCAACCAGTCAATGTCCTTCTTATGTTGGGGACCCCAGAGCTGGATGCAGCACTCCAGGTGGGGGCTCATAAGAGCAGAGGGGGAGAATCACCTCCCTCGACCTGCTGGCCACACTTCTCCTGATACAGCCCAGGATACGGTTGGCCTTCTGGGCTGCCAAAACACTTTGTTGGCTCTTGTCCAATTTTTCATCCACCAATATCTCCAAGTCCTTCTCCACAGGGCTGCTCTCAATACATCTTCAGCAACAGAGCGCTCTGGAGAAGCAAAGTGTGGCCACCTTGAATTCCACAGGTATTCGCAATGACAGCAAAAATAATGAGGAATAATGTCTGGGAGTCTTCAGCAACCTGTTCACTGCCAGAAGCGCTGCAGAAAATTCACATTGCCTCAGGTGCTCCAGGATCTTTACATACCCTACCAGAGCCATTTCACCTAAGCTGTGCCCTGCTCCAAATATCCATTTTTCCCTACTTCCTAATGAGCACATCAGTTCGGGTCACATTGGTGGGGGCAATGCACTTCCAGGCACTATTTTCCCAAGGGAAGTGGGGGACACCCCAGCCACGGACAGGTCATGCAACAGCAAGCATTAAGGTGGCAACGCTAATTGCTGTGTATTAATTTAATTAATTTTAGTTAATTGCCCTGGTGAGAACAGCCTGCTGTCAGCTGTACTTCCTCCATGTGAGGGGCTGAATCACTGGATTTGTTCTGAGTACGGGCCACATAATCGATTCTCCTGAGCAGAGGTGCCCAAGGTGACCAGGGTGATGCCAGGGACAGTGGTACATCCCAGGAAGCAGAGCAGTGCAGCCAGCCAGGGGTACCCAGCCATCCAGCCCCCTCATTGCTGCCCTGGGAAAGTTTTAGGGCTGACACTTTGTCTGGGGGAGCAATTGCCCATACTTGAGTGTTTTGAGCCAGAGCGTGCAGGAGCCAATGCACAGCCCATGAGACTTGCATCTGGGGAGCAAGGTCTGCCTCTGCAACTCCTCCCCATCACTCAGTGCCCTGCACCACACCAAGGGGCTTCACCACAAACTCGCCTGGCCCCCTCCTGCATTTCGTTGAGAGGGGGTCCCCTGCCTGGCTATTTACTCGGCAGAGCTCCAGTGGTGCACAGCATGTACACACACGTGTAGTCCTACTTACTGGCCAGAGTCACAAAACTACGGATGTAAGAGTCCACATAAAAAAAGCCTAAATGTTCAAAGAGCACCAGAGTGGTTTTTCCACAAGCTATCACTTCGCTGCTTCTTCAGGAAAGAGGCCTGTCTACATAAATAAGGGCAACAATTAATTAAAGGGGAGGGGGCAGGAATAGGGAGAGGCAAGCTACAATCTCCATTTCCAAATTCATCACATTCTGTCCCACAGCCAGATTCTACTTTAGCTATACTGGGTCAACATTTGGGGTCAGGCCTGGTAGCAATGTATATATAGGAATTCAGCTAGAAATCTAAAATGTGATCACGCCTGGCAAAAGCAAGTTTATTGGTATTTTTCTGTCAATAAGGCATGATCTGAACAAGCCACCTTTACTTTTTTCTCCACACCACTTTTAAATTTATAGCACGTTACAGTGGCTCTGTCATGTGGCACCCATCATGTCATCTTATGATTCTGAAGTAAGACATCATATCTGATTTTGTCACCTGAATTTCATTTATTGTCAGAGACAGACTGCTGGCGCTTCCGTACCTTGTTGCAGGTTTGTATGAGAAAGGCTTTTGAGATGAAGAACAAGGAGGGGCCAGGGTTTCCATCCAGAGCCATATTTCTAGAGCACTTTATTGTTTATAATAATTCACTCCAGCCAAAAAGTAGATTATTTTAACTTACTGATATAATCTGTAATTCTTGTATTCAGAAGTGTGAAGGAAAATGCTCATCATAGATGTGTATTCTGCTCACATGCATTGCAAGGACACAGGTCAGCGAGTGGGGAAACAGTTAGGGAAACAGATGAAGGGTTTGGGCACAGGAGGAATATTTTCCCTATACCCACTGCTCTGGGTGAGCAAGGCACATGGGTTTCGTTTTGGAGCCTGCCTGCCACACACCTGCCACACCGCCACCGTGGCCCAAATCCAAAGGCAAGGAGCTGCAGCACCCTGCAGGTAGCCTCCAGAAGGAGCAGCGGGATTTAGTTAGGGGCTGCCACATCCGGCAGCCTGAGAGAGGAGAGGCCCCCGCAGCTCCACTTCCCCAGGTCAAACCCGTAGCACAGCTGGGAACATATTCCTGGTAGGCACACACGCAAACAGAGGTGTGTATACACCACGTACATACTTACACATAGACAGCCAGCCACACAGATCAATACAGAAACACTCAGTGTTCATGCCAACACATGCAGCACCAATAGCCTTGTCCTGTTCCCTTCTCAGGCTGATCAGGGTGAAGATCTATTAGTGGGGAAAAATTTAGATATATGTATATGTATGTATGAATACAATGTGGATCCCACAAGTTGCTGCAGATCACTCAAGAAGCTGCCCACACACACTCAGCCTGGCAAGCAGCTGGCACTGGATCCTCTCCCCTCCAGTCGCCTCCTGTGCAGAATACACACACCCAGAGCTCTGCCAGCAGACCCCACTTGGCCAGGATCCCTTGGGTCACCAGCAGCTCCAGCTTCCCGATGCAAAGGACACATGCACACCCAGCCCAGACTTATGGCCATTTCCATACCCAGCTCCCTGGCTACTTATCCTTCCAGACAGCTAGTCCAGCTTGATATTTGCTCCTCATAACACACTAACGCACGCCCCAAGACTGGCTCCAGTTGCCCTCACATACATACCGAGACTGGCTCCAGTTGCTGGCACCGTGGATGCCTGTGTGCCTGTGACCCCCAGTCCCACTCCAGCAGCTGGTACTCGTACCCCACACACACAGGCACACCCTGCCCCCACCCAGGAAAAAAGGAATTTAACAAGGAGATAGGCCAAACTGCACTGGTCAGGAGCAGAAAAACACCCTGGGCAGCCCCTGCTTCCCTGTGAACTGTCCCTTTTAAACCCTTACCCCTCTGTTTTCCTGTGCTTGTTCCTCCCCAGACCTCCTCAATCCCTCCCTGTCCCCACCTTTGATTCTTCCCCAAAATCTCCCTTAATAAGTCTTGCGCTATCCAAAGATGCTCATCTCCAGCATCTCACAATAGGTCCCCTACTGCCGGCAGGGACCCCCTTGGTCTGTGAGATATCCTGCAGACAGCCTGGTGAGGAGCCAGGGCTGGGAGTTTTTTGGGTTCCCCCACCTGCATGTATGGACATGAGCCTTTTATCACCTACCTTAACAGGACAGAGACCAAAGGATAAAAAATATGAAGGGAGAGGGAAAGGGATAAGATATTCTGGAGGCAACACCAATAAAACAGGGAAGAGCCCTCTAGGCTGCAGTGATGAGGTTTTCAGCCTCACAGTCTCCTCCAGTCACTAAGGGGACCCAGTGGAGCCTGTAGTAATGTCTAATGCTCACGACTGCAGAATTTGCAGTGAGCCGGGGAATGTACTTTACTGTGCTGCACCATTTTCCCTTAAGTCCCCAGCCAGGACACTCTCCATTCACCAGACAAGAGATGTTCCCTCCAGGGTTCAGTACCTCGACTTTTTGCCAGTTTCTCACCCAAAAGCATCCCTGACAAACCCCTGCAGAAACAAACAGCAGAGCATCATAAATAAATGTTGTACAGCCCTATTCCCTCCTCTGAGACTGCCTTAGAGGAAAGTTAAGACTTGCACAATAAAGGCATCTTTCCCCAACACACCATGACCATAGCAATTCCCTTTCCGAAGACCAATTCTTTCAGCTCAGATCTTCCCAGGTATCCCCTTGGACCCACTCAGGCTCAAAATTGTGCTTCACACTTCCCAGATCTGGAAATAAATGCATTAACAACTATGTCAAAATCAGTCGGTAAAGATTTGAATGCCAGGCTGAGGTTTCCATCCCCTAGGTCTCTGTGGGAGGAAAGGCCTCTGGGTGAGGATCCATACAGCACCAAGCACATTGGCACTTGCATCCCTGGTGGGAGCTCTAGGTCCTACTCTGGTTTGGTAAGAGTAACTAGAGCAACAGAAGATTATATCCCAACACTATAAAGTCACTTTTCTTGATATACATGTGTTGATAATCCCCGAAGTCTATCTACAGTCTTTTTTTCTACCTCTCCATCAGCATCAGGACTAATGAAGCCTGGTTCCTTGCATTCTCCGTGACCCTTTGTGCAGTATCTCCCTGTGCCCTCATGCCCCTCTCTAGATGCTTCCAGAATGTTCTGCCCCTTCTCTGTCTCTACTCTCCCCCCAGGAAACTCCACAGGGTGTGCCTGGGCAGGGGTCATTTAAATGATGCTTGGGTGGTTGGCAGATGGCAAACAGACTTTGCTGAATTTCCCCTCTACTCCTCCCTTCAGCTAATGTTTCTCACAAATCTTAAAGAACTTAGGCTGCTGAAACCTTTACCTCTCTGGGAAAAAGACATAGAGTTCAAAACTTTGGCAGCAAGAGGAATGGCTGGATGGACTTGGCATGACTATATGAACCTCAATTCTTTGGGAAACTAGATAATAAAAAATACTGACTTTCCAGAATAGGCCATGAAAATATTCTCCCAAGAAGATGCCTTTTTAAAAAAACAATAATTGTGCAACCCCTCTGTAGAACATAGGCTGTACAAAGGGAAAGGAGAGCTCCTCTGGCACAGTAAAGACCACAGCCAGTGCCTAACGGGTGCAAGGAGCTGGAGAAGGTGCAACCAACGTGAGATGGTACTCGTGTCACCCTCAGCTGCCTCCCCAATCCCTGCAAGCTGAGAGAAGCCAACATGCCTTAAACACCTCTGCAATGTTTCTATGCGGGGGTGAAGAGTAGCGCTGTCCCCTCTCCTGGCTCTGCCATGTGCAGATGGGAAAATTACTGTTGACTTCCCTGTCAGTCTTGTTCCTAAGCCAGAGCCATGCAGATCCTCATTTCCCATGCAGAGGGAACACCCAGGGACTAGGAAACCTTCCTGACAGAGAGGAAAACGGTCATTGACTCCAAGATCTTGAGATCCCAGCTTGCTCCAGTTTGCACCCCTTCACTCAGGGCGGTTGGGTGGAGGGTGCCTTGGACCCCCTGACCTCAGGGAGTGCATCTTCTTAAAAAGCAATTTTGAGTGGATTAATAAATATTAAGTTTACCCAGGCATGGTGATTAAACTAAGCCTGAAATAGTATTGCCTCCAAAGGAACCTAAAGTAAAGCTTATTGCTTCAGTTTCCTCCTCTTCCATGTATTTCAGAGCAACCTCAGGAAAAAGTAACACAAAAATACCTTTTTATGTTGGCCTCTGTAGGGAATACTTGGATTTCTGAAGGTCTTTTTGGCAAGATCTGCAAATAGATTCACTGTTGACCACAGTCAGATCTCTGTTGAAAAGCAAAAACCTAAAGACAGAAGGACAGAAATTCAGGTGGGTCGGTTGGCACAGCACGCCTCGGGTCAGCAACACTTAGCCCTGACACATCTCCGGATAATGTCCTCGGAAACCTTCATCCTGGGCAACATCTTCACAGCACTTTGGATGTTTCACTCTTCCTTTTCTTCCCAGTTAACCACCTGCCTTTTAAATTTTTCCCTTGCTCCCAAGGATGTCACACAATCCTATTTCCCCTCGATTTGATGGAAACAGGGGCAAACCCCTTCTTCACATTTTCTGGATGAAGCAGAAGTGCAGCACCCAGCACTAAGCAGGGCATGACAATACCAAGTTCACTCTACCTCTGGGCAATGCATATGAAATATAGGCTTGATAAAGAATGGAAGACTAACGAAGACAGCATGACTGAGTGAGCACAAATCTTGCATGGCGTTGCTATCTTGGATTTTAAACCAAGATGTCAATTAAAGATTTGAACAAGGTCAACTGCAGTGACCCAGCAAAACAAGATGCAGTTAATAGTAGGCTTATCTTTCCTACCCTTCTTCCTCAAACCTCCTCTTCTCTGCACACTTACTGCTCTTGGGGAAGAAAAAAAAAAAAAAAAAAAGATTAGCACTAATTAGGTCTTACTTGGCAAGGTTGTTTAAATAGTTAACTCTTTTCTTTCCTGAGTCTTTAACATACGCACCACACCCTGTTTATGGTTGACAAGGGTGGATTTGAATGCTTTTAACATCCTCTTTTAGCAGGTCATTTGCTCTGACTTTACAGAGAATGCTGTCTCCAGGGCAAGCCAAACGTCTGTAGATGACACCATATAACACTCACATGCAAGGAATAGTCTCCAGGAAAGTCCTGTTCCTGAAGGGTAACCTGTAGGACATATTCTATAAAACATATATGATATGTCTAACAAAATCTGTGGCTGTTTTCTGCCTCCCTGCAACACACCATTCCCTAGAGAAGCTGGTAGTCTGACAGCTAAGAGGAACAGTAGTAATTGCAGGCTGCTGCCACCTCTGTCTCAGAAAGTCTATATAGCCTTTTACCATTGACTATCAGGATTATTGGCATGCTTAACAGTATGGGAATGGAATATGCAGAAATAAGTGGTATATCCACTGATAAACACCAAAAATGTGCATAAGCAAACTAAACACTTTTTTAAAAAGTGTGAATAAAACTCCTGTGCCTTCATAGTACTGTCTGTTGCTGTGCATGTACATGAATATGTGTTGAATGCAGACCTGTCTGCGAGAAGGATGCAGCTGAAGTTGGGTCTGTGCTATCAGGGACTCTATGTGCTGCCTGAGGAACTGGCTGCTAAACTACCTGTCCTACACATAAATAAGTGAATTCATGTAAACAAAAATGTATATAGATGCTATTTGTAAGAGTAAGTTGAACAGAGTCCTTACTGTTTGGCAGGGATGAGCCAGTAGTGACACATGGAGGAGCAAACCTGGCAACAAAACAGCCCCTCAGCTGATGCACGTGTGCAGGGATGCCAGGTGAGGAAGGTGTTGCTGGGTACAGGATAAATGTAATGCAGAGCAGAGCATCCAGCACGGTGCTGAACCCCGGAGAGGTGGAACTACCTAGAGAACCAGGAAGATCATTTTCACAACAGCTTTATGGATTAGGATTTTAAGGTAGTCACTCTGTGCCCATTGTTGTGATTCTCGGGTTCTTACCCCCATCACAAAAAATTTCCCCTACTTCCTTAGGCTTCATTTTTGTTTCAAAACCAACTTGGATTAGCGGACCACCTCAGTCGTCTTGTCACGACTCCACCGACCAGCAGAAATCTCAGCGGAGGGAAATTTCAGTTGGGAATTTAAAAGCGTTTCCTTTGCTCCTGCTGCTTTTCATCCTTTTTTCTCCTCCTGGTGCGTATTTTTCTGCCCTGACAGCCGTGGTGCTGCATACCGATCGAGCCCATCCCCGGAGGTTTGTCGGCGCGCAGACTTATCGGGGAACGGAGGAGCGAGGGGGAATTTCAGCCCATCCCATAACTCTTCTACCGATGGGACGCCTTCAGGTAACAGCAGGTACTTGATTCCAGCCATCTCCTGTTGTTATACCGCTGCAGAAAGAGGTAAGCACTGGTTATTGTCATTTGCCCCTGTCCCCATCCCTCGGGGCGGGGTGCCTTTCTCCCGCGGCTGCCAGCTCGCGGCGGGAGCGGCACCCGCATCGCAGCAGCGCTGCCGCCCTCTCCCGGCCCGGCACGCCGGAGAGACCCTCCAGCCACCAACGAACCAACAAGGGGAAAAAGGGAGAAAAAAGGAAAAAAGGAGGGAAAAAGGGGGAAAGGAGGGGGGGAAAGGGAGAAAAAAGGGAGGAAAAAAGGGAGAAAAAAGGGAGAAAAGGAAAAAGGGAACGGGGGAAAAGGGGAAAAAGAGGAAAAGGGAGAAAAAAGGGGAAAGGGGGAAAAAGTGGAAAAGGGGGAAAAAGAGGAAAAGGAGGAAAAGGGGAAAGGAGGAAATGGGGAAAATAGGAAAGGGGGAAAGAGAAGAAAAAAGAGGGAAAAAAGGAGAAAAAAGGAGAAAAGGGAAAAGGGGGAAAAAGGAGAAAAAAGGAAAAAGGGGGAAAAAGAGAAATAACAGAGGAAAGAAGAGGAGAAAGGAAATAAAGAAAAGCAAAGGAAAAAATAGGGAAA
>NW_010259898.1:23517-33692 GCF_000690775.1 Eurypyga helias
GAGTGTTCTTCGTTGAGTGGGTGGTCAAGCTCTGGAACAAGTTCCCAGGGAAGTGGTCATGGCCCTGCGCCTGTCAGAGTTCAATAAGCTCTCAGATACATGGTTTCACTTTTAGGTTGACCTGTGTGGAGTCAGGAGTTGGACCTCGTCGGCCCCTTCCAACTCAGGATATTCTATGATTTCAAGTGTTAGTACTGAGTTCAACTGAGTTACAGTACTTGCAGGAGAGGATCTCAAAATACTGTGCAAATGCTAACATTTAACAAAGTGACAGAAGGGAAATAGACATTTGTCTGACCATAATTTTTCTCATCAGGTATTTCTTTTTCAAAGCGAGCATCAAATGAAAATGACAACAGACTGTATTAGCTACCAGTCATGAAAGAGTGATTTTACGAACACGGTATGCCACGCGCTGTGTAAGACAGCAATGAAAAAGACAGACAGCAAACGTTATCTCCATTTCACAGGTTCAGAAGAGAGGCACAAGAAGACCAAAAGGAACACCCAAAGTCACTTGTGCCCTGGACTGAGCTGGGGATATGGCACTAAACCCTAAGCATTTTAGTTGGCTCCAGCATGGCATGGAGGAGGAGGGGAGAATGCGCGCAGACATCTCTGTGCCGTTATTGATGCAACATTTTGCCATTTTCACTTGCAGGGATTCAGGAGGAACAAAGACTTCCCTCCTGTCACAACTGCCTGGAGCTTCTCCTGACCTTTTTTCCCCTCCTATTTTTCCAGGTGATTAAATTGTGTAGTCAGAAAGCATGACTATAACGCCAAGAAGCCAGCAATTTTAACACCACAGAAGGATAATTGTGAAATACTTCAGGCCATATTAGTTTCAACACGGACTGACCCTCGGCGGGTGATGACAGAGTGCCGACAGCTCCCAGCACAATGACTGACAGAACTGGGACACGGCAAATTGCACTTTGGAAGCCTGCAGCAGAACAAGAGCTAGGGGATACGCCGTGCATTAAAACCAGTCACGTACTATATTCTCAGAACAAGGGATGAAGTAGGACAGCCCACAAGTACTCCCCTTCTAAACCGTTTCACTTGAAACGTTTTCCATCCTCCTCAGTCCCCTTTGCTAGTCTGTAAAAGAAAGTCGTCTGTACCGCTAGTGTAATGTTACTCATATTCTTACACTATAAGAGATTTGTACTAAATTAAAGAGATTTTACTACCTTTGAATGTCACGTTAATTGAAAGAACAGCTGGAGTGTGACATCTATCGACGGGTAAGTAAAAGGGTTGCTTTTCCTCCCCTCAACCCAACGCTGCCATTGAACCTCAGACGATTATTGCTGTACTAGAGGTCTCAGTGCTCTACCTGTAAAGATTCAGGCACAATCAATGCACCCAAGTATACAAGATTTTTACATCCCCGCCCCAAATCTTTGCTCACATCTGCCCTAGCTGTGTCGTCTGTAACATTCTCAGCCTGTACATGCCTGTGCGAGCAACTGGGACCCCACAGGCAAGATCCTGAGCGGGAAAGAATCTAGGGTCAGCCAGAAGTAAACATGTAGCATAGGGGAAATTTAGGTTGTTTTGTGGGTTTTCCACCTGGGCAGAGAGGAACCTGGGTTCCATTTCTCAGCTTCAGGATGTTTATTTTTGCCAGTCACTATTTAGCTTTAAATAGAAAACTAAGATAAATAATTGCTCCTGTTACCACAGGTTCCAGGAACTTTGCACTCCCTTCTCCACTGCGGTGTGGCTTCCCCAGGCGACCGGCCTGAGGCACAGGACCGTCTCCTGGGAAGGGAGCTTGGACCCATCCAGAGTGGGGGCTGAAGGCAGCCCAACATCTCTCGCTTTCCAGGACTCATGGTAACCAACTGCTATTACAAAGACATCCCGCTTGGAAAGTCTAGGGCAAGCTCCTACTCTCGAGTGATCATTTATCTTCCAAAGGGAATAGGAAATGCCCTCCTCTACTCTTGAGCGAGCCCCTCAAGGGAGAGGTGAAACAATTGACATTTCCTAATGCCACCCAGCTTCCACCAGGCACTGTAGGTGTGACAGCAACACGTGGAATAGAGCCTGGGTCTTGACGCTGGGAAATGAGGATTTGATAACCCAAACTCTCATCTTCTGTCATTACTATAATGTATTTAGGTTCTGGAGGCATGATCAAACCCTGAGTTGGTGAATCCTGGTGACCCAGGCTGTGTACTGTAAAAGTAGTCTCCTGTTCCTCTGCCTCGTTAAAAAAAAAAAATCAGTACTCACTTCAGCTTGTGCTGACAGGCGACTCTAAGTGATATTAAACTAACATTTTTCTTTCCAGAGGGTGCTTTGAACAGTGCAGCCTTAATTAAAGCATTATTTCAACAGTTTGTTTCCTAAAAATAACTAAATCACCCTTTCCAAATGTCACATCCATACACAATCTGATTTACAACATGAAGTTTCACTGAACCCATGGCATGGCCACAGCAAATTCAATGCAAAGGTAATAACCTCAATTTACATAGAGACCACTCTGAGTGGAATAATCATCAAAACCTATACAATAAAAATAGGAAAGAAAACGTTTAGGCTTATGTAACGGTCAGCCTAAAAGCACAGGCAGCCTAAAAGCACGGGCAGTCTGCAGAAAGGATATTAATGTCTCTTATTCCTGAATGGCTCTAGAAAAATCTGTAGCAGGGAAGGAGTTTTCTACTCGATTACACGGGAAAATTTAAAATATATAAAGGTAATTACAAAACTTCTGTTGGTTTTTGCTTACAGCATGGTCGAAGAGGCTATGATTTAACTGAGACTAGAATGTCAGATACGCTTTTACATGGTTTTAGTGTTGCTCCCTGAAGACCCATCCTGTACTGATCAGGTTATTTACAGATTAAGTGCCCGGAGACGAGAGGTTACAATATGAATTATGTTCATAACCACAGAATCCATTTTATATCTTTATCTAAGAGAATTAGTGACACACAGCACAACTGGCCCAACATCTACAGATCTGCTTGTAACTACCCCTTTCTCCTATGACAGCTTTCAATCTACCACCACATGGGTTGCCACTGATCCACAACAACGGAATGTCACTCTGGCTCAATACCATTAGCCATTTTCAGAACAGGAAATTCAAGATTTGAAGTGACCAGTGAAGTGGGGCAATTATGTTGCAATACAACAATAATATTTACTTTATACAGTTTGAAAGAACTGTTACAAATACCCTTTAAGCACTACAAAATGGGAAGTACTGTGCCTGAGATGTAAATGAATTTAAACCTGTCTTGCCATCATTATGTTAACCAATGGCATAAAGGTCCCAAAATAAAATCTTAGTCACTCCACAATAAAATAAAATCTTCGTTACTATACAAACTTCAAAATATGAGTTACACACTGCAAGAATTGTAGTATATCAAAGAGTAAGTTGATAAAGGATTTTCTTTTAGCCCTTTCTTGCCTCTCCCTTCCATCACAATGCTAAGCTTGTTAGCCGTGTCTGCACTAGTAGAGCCAGGAGACTGGGTGCAGGAGAAGCAATCAAGATTGGAGTGTCAATAAAGGCACAAGATGAAACTGATGCCTCTTCCACACTTCAGCCCTCAGGCACCACAGCAGAACCAGGAACTTTCCAAAGTCCAAGGTTTCCTAGTAAAGGCAGATCTGAAGAGGCACAGCCTCTTTCCTAAGTGACAAAATAAAATGCTGGTACATTCTGTTGTCAAATAAGCCTGTAAGACCAGAACTGAATAGTGTTAATATTAAGCTCCTTTATTCTGGTTATACAGTCCTTTGGGCAGATCACAGTCAACGGTTCATTCAGTCTAGCACACACACCTTGGTTAATTAATCCACGGAGTTAAGTTCCTTTCCAACAATTGCTTTAATGCAGTGTTAATGAAGACTTCTAATTTAATCTCCTGCCTCTCCATTTAAAAGTGATTTTTAAATACCATCAAAAAACAGCACTTCAATAACAGACCACTGCTTCCACTGAAAGAAAACAAAAAGGTGAAAAAAACCACCAACCTAGTTCCATACACACAGAAAGGATACAAAGCCATGCCAAATAAAGGTTTGTAACAGATTTTAATGGTAGAAAAGCATTATTTTAGGATCATTTCACAATAAAAAGGCAAGATCTGATTGATGTTATACAGACATGGTGTATCAACCCAGACTGCCACAGGTGAAGCATACTGTAATACTCAGTATGAAAGGTAGGAGGTGCACTGTTGTATTTAGCCGATTACTCCTGATGCCTTTGTGGATACATTCTTAATTACAGGTCCTCTCTGCTTCATACATGTCAGCAGTGTATTTTGGAATTTAAAACTTGGAAGTGTTAAAATACACTGAAATGTGTCTGGGAAAAATCAAACCCAGGACCAATTTCTCACTACACAATAATAGCTCTACCAGTTCATTGAAACAAACGGCACCCTGTATATAAACTGTCTGTCTCATCATTCTACTCCCCTGTATATATATATAAAAAAAAGAAAAATTTTTCTTGATATAGAAAGTTGTTCCATCTTCTTGCTTCTGCATTCATGCAACTTCATTATCAGGTTTCCTTATCCAGACATTAAACTGTAAAATTAACAGTTACTTATCGTGGGGCTTGTCCATCACCTTCAGTGCTAATCTTCCAACCATTAGCAAACTATATGGGGAAAAACACAGAATGAAATAACAGTAAGAATAATTTGTCAACTCTTTTTCAAATACTTCCCACGTAACTGGTGCATTGAAAAAAAAAAAATACACAAAATACGATTTGCTCCATCTCAGGTTAATGAAGCAAATAAGAAATCACGTACAGGAGGCTAAAAAAAAAAGTATACTGTATTGTACCTGACACCAGCAATCAGCCCTGCAGGCATGAATTTTCCAGAGTTGTAAAATCTTGTTCCCATGACGCCAGTCAGTGTTCCAGACGTAACTTAAAGGAGAGATTATACGGTGCAGTCAGCAAAAATGCATGTGTGTGAGTGAGATGCTACAATTCAAAACTAACAGGTCAGAGAGAAGTAGTAGCATCAAGTTAAAAGTGAAACAGGGTTATTCCATGCAATGGACTAAAAGGGTCAATAAATTGTGCAGACTCTGGAATGCCTCAGTGTGTGAAGAGTAAGTATTCCAAATAAAATTGTAGCTGACAGTGCACTCCATATGCTTCTGCACACCCTGTCCTCAGATTTCTTTGTCAAAATGTTCTTCTTTGGAGACTGGAAATAATCTATGCTACTCTGCTCTGGAACTCACTCCTTCCCTGTGCACTTGCAAATGACTAAACCTGTACACATAATTATCCCACTTGTAAAAGCGAGAGAGCATTTTCATGCCTAATTTGTCATGTCCTGAGCATTAACTAAGTCCTGATTGGATAAGACTTTGAAAGGGAACTGTCCCATGCAAGCGCTAAGCATTACCAATCCATTTCAGCCCTGCACAACCTTCCACTACGATGGCAGAGTTAAAGCTCTGCCACTCTGCCTGTTTGACATAGAGACACGAGCCAGGGAGTTTCACTGAGACAGTAAAACAGAAAGGGCAATGTCTGGAACACTGTGTCTCAAAGGAAGACGAAGACCAAAAAAAATATACAGAAAACATACTGATTAAATCCTTAGCATGCATCTGCTACCCAGTGGCAACAGCTACACATTAACATGTTGCACCCACTCATTTTCTACCACTGTTTCTAAGTGATGGCTGGTCTTGGCAGGATGCAGCTCATCTTCAATCCTAGCCACGGCATCCTTCCTCCCTACCATCCCCTTAAATATTGCCCTTGACATCTAACAGTCTCATATAAGTAGATATGTAGAAGATGGGGACCATGGTGTAACATGCAAGAAAGAACTAAAGCACTTCAGTATTCAACCTTCAAAATATATATACCCCACTAAATGTAATTCTGTCTAACACAGCAGTAGAACATACTTTCTCCAAAATCTTTAAAGCATGAAAAGGAAGAGGAAAAGACTCCACATGCTACTGAATTATAGAGATGTATCTGTCTCCTACATTTGGGAAAATACTTTGGCTCACTCCCGTTATGCTTGCTGTACTTGCAGTTTATTGCAGTTATTTAGGCTTGACTGTGCCCAGCTTTTGACCTATCCAGTAGATGTGAAAGTAGACTGCACTGTGAACAAGGCTGAAGCATAGAGAAACACTGGGCCTTCCCCTTTCACACAAAGAGCTAGATGCTATGTCACTGCTTCAGTGAACAAATGCTCAAGTCAGTGGCAGCTCTTTAAGCACCAAGCAATGACTCTCCCTAGTTAGCTTCTCCAAGTCAGGGAGAAGGGAGGCTCCAGTTCTGAGAAGAAGGAAGAAGAAACTGCATTACTGAAGCTTGCTTCTCTGTTAAATCTCCTCAGGGGTACACCACCTTTGTAATTCCACATATTTGCCATATATAAAAATAAGCCAATCACAGTCTCTGCCATTTTCAGCAATAATAAAATAAGGGATATGGGCATTCTGCGGGGGTATCATGTTTCCTGAAATGCTCCAGCCTCCTGCAGGATGCTGAAAGTAGGATCCAGCCAAAAAGAGGACACACAGAGGCCAGAGATCCATTTACTAGCACTTCCCTTGCACTATCATCCTTCAAACACACCCGTATGAGGCAGGGGCATGATGGCAGCCACCAATTCAGCCAAGCCTGGGACTGAAAGATAGCTAGTGCTAGAGTACTGCCATGCACTGGTGCCTTCTACAGTTCAGGAGAGGAGAGGATACTACTAACACAGACACTGGCAAAAGGAGTACACAAAACACATGCTCACAAGTGTCTGGGATACAGCAGCCTAAATATTTACCTACAGCAGTAGGTAAATATATTTTCTCAGCTCACTTCAATTTGTGTCTGGGATACAGCAGCCTAACAAGTGTCAGGCATCAGATAAGATGCAGGAATTACCTACATATATTTTCTCAGCTCACTTCAATTGCAAGGTACCCTCACTTATTAGTGAATGTGAAAAGTTCAAGTCATGCTATTTTGCAACTGACATGAGCTTTAGGCACACACAGTTTGAAGTGATAGGCAGTAACTGTCCTAACTTGATTGCAATCCTGAACTCTATATGATAAATGGCAGAAAGACAAAAATGGCATTTTGGAGATTCACACCATAACACATACAAATTTTAAAACAGAAAATGCTTATTTGATCTTTTTTTCAGAAGGATGTGAAATAATGGTCATTTGGTTTGATTTTTTTTTTTAAACACGTTTCACTTCATCCTAGCAGACATCTTCCTTCACAATCTTTACCAAAAAATAGGTTTTTTGATGCTCAGAAGACAAACTTTAATGATAAATAACAGCTATTTTCCACTGATGTTGGAGAAAAGGAACAAAAAAGTAAGTTTAAACTATCACCCAAAGTACTTTATACTTCTTGCAAAAGGAACACAGTGAGAAACTCTGAGCAAGACAAATGAAGACAAGCAGAGCAGTTTTTAATACGCATTCTCATATATGCTTTGAAAAATGATTAGGTAATGCTAACTGTTCACATTCCACAGAAAGCAGTGGAATTTGGCAACTAAAACACAAGTTTAAAGATTGGATTGAAACCAGATTTATAGAACCATCAGTTTAAGCCTTTTAGGTACTCATTTTAAGTATCCAGTTATTTTAGGGTAAATATAATCACTTCCAATGAAAATTTTAAACTACTTACTCAGAGAAATCCAAACATTATTTGGGTTCTGTGAGAGCTGATAGGCACCCAGTCCAGCCAAACTCCCAAAGAAAAGGCCAGCAGCTAGCGATGGGACACTGCCTGAATAAGTAAATGACAATGCATTTATTAGAAGCTCAGAAATAAACTTGCTCATCAGTTTATCTGTTTTGTGAAACATCAACAACAAAGATGGGCATTCATGATTATAAAACAGGTTAGAGAGAGTTTTTTTTCTTTTGAGATATTAAGAACGTGCTGATCTGAACCAAGAAACACGTTTAAATACTCTTGCTTTAAGATACAAATAGCATTAGTATTTAATTCTTGAACAGCAAAGCCATTAATATATTTAGGATGGAAAGAACAGTGAAAAAAAGCGAAAGAATTAGTGTTTTCCTTGTGCAAACTGGAGCATGTAGTTTTATCAGTCATATCAGAATTTCTTGAGAGGCAGTGTATGAATTAAAGAGTAAGGGTTTAAGAACAGAAAAAGGACACGTGGACTGAACTGGGCAGGAGAGCATTCAGACAAATAAAGAGTTGCCAAAGAAGCATCAGAGTCGAGTAAGTAAGGTTGTATCTCTTCAGTACACCTAAGACGATCCAACGATAACTGCAGACTTTGGAAGAAGGTTTCCCAGACTTGCCTAAACTTTGGATCAAGTCCGCAGTATAAATGATAATCCCAAACTACCCGAAGATAAAGAATACCACATCCAAACTGTCAATTTACAGATTGCATCAAGTAATGAAGCAGTGTGACCACTGTGGGTGGTGAATGCCCTCAGTAAGGCTAATGGAGAGCATCTTAATGCTACCGAGGGTGGTGGTTCTTTATATATTCCATTTTTCACGTCACCTTTAAAAGACTAGAGATTTCAGAGCTCAGCTGACAAAGATCTCCTCTCAGTGTTACAGGAGGATCGCATAACGCTACCAGAAAGTAATAATTTTTCTGTCATCAGCAAGGCAGCTGTAACATTGCTTCAGACTCTGCTTTTGGTATAAAAAGCAAGAGATGAAGACCATAGGAAGCACCAGATATTCTTGTACCTGTGTAAGGAAAAGATGCACACCCTAGTAAGCGGCTGCTCTGCACAGCATACAGTTTAGCAACCAACGTGGTAGCTGCAATTCTTTCCACATGCCTGGGAGCCAAGACATGGCCACCATACCCTTGAATTTTACCTCAAGGCATTGTTTAAGCAGCTCTGATACATACACTTACTGGCACAGCCACAATAGCTCTGGCTCAAGAGATTCCTAAGTCTCAAAACACTGGGACCCAGAGAACTTACTAAACAAAGTCAGGAAAATCAATCTTCTAATCAATCTTTGCTTGCCCTGTTCCCATATTCTTCCCAAGGCACCAACAGCTGACCACGGACTGTGTGAGTAAATATACCTCATTGTAAAAGAATGGAGCTATCCTAGCTCTGTGGATGAAAGTTCAATTTTCTTTTGCTTTCTCCAAGTTATTAGGGATACAACAGTTTGCCTTTTTTTTTTTTCTCCTTCCTACAAGTCAACATACAAGTTCCTATTTCCCATTCAAAAATCCCGTGACCTGGATTCCCTTGCCTCACCATGACAATGTCCTCCCACCTGGGACCCGAGGATAAGAAAGGCACCGACCATTTCATAACGGCCTCAGAGAAACTAGTTACTGAAGTGTTCAGTAAACTCCATTCACAGCCCCAAGGATAAATCAAGTCAACAGAAAACAGATTGGAATAGGCATTAGCATCCACGTACCCTATCACAAACACTAAGATGGCCTAGGCATTTTTGAAGCTGGAAGTGTCAGTATTGCAGCAGAGATAAAGCCACAGTCCTGTCCAGAGGAGGGCAAACTCAGAAAATGGTCAGGAAATGAAAGCAGTGGGTCAGAGAATAAAGCTTACAATGCACAGCCCAGAAAAGGAACCAAGCTAAAGGACAGATTTGCACTGTTCAGCTCTACTTGGAGAAAGCATCGTTCCGAAAACTCTACGCAGCTTGTAGTACGTTATTACCATCAAATACTAAAACAAGAATAAACCTTTAAGGGAAAAATGGTGATTTACGTCACTTGAAGATACAGGACGCATGTATTTAAAACAGCAGGGGAAAAGCCTTTCTGAAGGAAACTTGTGTCAGCGCACCCTGAGAGCAGAGCGCAGAGGCAGGGCACCAGCATCCACCAGAAAGCACATCGTGGATTTATCAGCGCAAAGCACCGGCCCAACCCAAAAAGCACCACCCCCCAGCAGCAAGTTAACAGCCAGTTATCGCACATGGCACAGAGCGATAAACCCCGCATCTGCCCGAATTCCGAGACAGGAGGTGTTTGTAAAGAGCCGCCCAGTTCACACAAAGTTACAGGAGGGGAGGAGGGGGGTAGGCGGGGGGCTGGAGGCAGATACATCACCTTCCCGCACCCTACCTGCTTTTGCATAGCCAATGAGCCCTCCTGAGGCCACCAAAGCGGCGTAGCCAAAGCCGAGCC
>NW_010259898.1:33742-34016 GCF_000690775.1 Eurypyga helias
GCCATGCTGAAAACTGGAAGAGAAATTAGGGTGAGGGTCTTAATTGTTCAAGGAGCAAAAATAAATAGCATTGTGCTGGGAGGGGGTTCCACGAGCCAGGCCTGCCTAAAGCCTAAGCCCTAAACCGAGTCACGGGCCGGAAAGCGATCTGCTGGGGATGCAGCCCTGGGGGCGGGGGGAGGGGAACTCGGGGCCACCCCCAGACCCATCCCCACCCCGCTGAACGCCCACCGCTCACCTGCCCGGCGGCCCCTCCGCGGCAGCCCGGGGCGGA
>NW_010259898.1:34084-42056 GCF_000690775.1 Eurypyga helias
GCCGCCCAAAGCTTCCCCCTTCCGGCTGTTCTGAGGGAAGGGGCGGGGGCAGGCCCCCAAAAAGCTCAAACAAGCAAACAAAAAACCCCCACAGGCAGGGGAGGATGAGTCCCGTAGAGCGGGGCTGCGGAGGAGAAAGGGTTTGTGCCTTCCCACCTCCCCGCAGAGCTGCGGGAAACTCCCCCGGGCAACAGTGGGAGATGGAAAACATCTTGTATAGAAAATGTTTTGCGCTTTTTTTTGATATGGAAAAATGTAGAGAGATAGAACTGCCTACAAAGATAAACTCTTTCAAGTACTTTTTTCAGTGGTGCTGCGCGATTTATTCCAGCTGGCTATGCACGTACCTCCCGTGGCCATTCAACAACAAATTAAGAAATGCCCCTTCCCCCAGCAAGGTCCCCGCGCCTTCTGCAGGGCTTCAGCACCTTTCTGTAACACAAGGCACAGAACAGGGGGGCCTTGTGCTTTCTTGTGAAATGCAGCTTTCTCTAGCTGTATCTCCAATTTTCCCATCTTTATGAATTAGCCTAATGGTAAAAAACCAGAGAGCAGTTTAACTCCCTTGTTGGTCTAAGTGGTTTAAACGTCCATCTCCCTGCGAAGTGCCACACCAACAGATCTAAGCTGTGCTGGACGGCATTGCCTTTTCTGGCTGGCAGCGTAATGGTGAGGAGGTTCTAGTTTCAGCAGGCCCTGTTTTGTAATCCAGCACTTGCCTTCCCATAGAGGGGAATGAGGAAACGGGGAGAGGTCCACAGCTGCCAGAGCTGCTGAACGCACCTGGGGTCTGAGCCGAGATGCTGCTCGCTAGGCTGTCGTTTCCTGCAGCCATGGCTCCGTCTCCTCGACCCCCTTCATGCACACTCACCCTTTCTGACACAGGAAGAACCTTCTCACGCTGCCATCTCTCCTCTCTCTGCAACTCCTGCCTCCCCTCTCCCATTCTAAGCAGTCCCCTGAAAACTAGAATGGAAAATGTTCTGAAAAGGAAGAGAGCTTGCTTCCATAGTTGTGATGTATTCAAAACTTCAAACACCGAAAACCCTTTCAGTAGTGGCAGCCATTTTGTCAAGAACAGACGTAAGATAAGCACTATAAAACAGACATTACACTTTTTAAGCTTACTTCACAATGCCTAAGCTTAAATAAGAGAATATGTCCTATATTTACAACAGGAGCCTTGTTATCAATTAAAAATCTGATTCACTACCTTCCCTGCCCAGTCTACAAATGGATTTAAGTCCTATATTATTTGCCTATGTTTGTGTGCACAAGCATTCAGGGTAATATTAAAGTTAAAAGCTGAGTAAGTTCAAACTACTGTTGAAAACCTTTTAACATGGAATTAAACTGAGCTCGTATAAATCAACTATACTGAATATTCAGACAAGGAGTTGTGTAGACACCCACGTCCAAGAGAACACTGCCATCGCCACGTGAATCATCTCATAACAGCAACGATGATGCTCGCTTTGTTTCAGTGTCAGAGCACACACAGAGATGAGCTGGAGCTATATCCTATTTGATATCCCTAAGATAGGTGGCATTCAGGTCTCTGGGTTTGGCTCAATCTTTTTTCTGATTTTCTTTACCTCTTCTCTTGCTACACAAATGAGGAGGAACAAGTTATTACTAAAGCAAATCAGAATAAAGCATAATTCCAATTACTCTTTGAACAGAAGAAATAATGAGTACTCAGGTAGTGCAGAAAACAACACTGAAATGCCTTACTTTAAAAGAAATAAAGATAACATTTAGTGCAGCTAGTTGACCTTGCTCTCTCCAGCTTAACTCTCTTTACCCCACTGTATGTTTGTAGTAAGACTTAGGATAAAATCCTGTTCCCGCTGGCTGAGAAGGTCAGGAATTCACTTTCGGTTTAAGTGCAAAACAGATGGGTAACATTCTGTCAGCAGGACAAACGTTTCAAATGTTAAGTTGGTTTTTTGTTTCTTTTTTTTTTACAGTACAGCTCAAATCAAGGACTTGAAAACATACTATGGGAAGTAGAAAGAGTAGGTAAAACCTTCTTGATATAAACTCTTCCACCTAAAAATATGTATCATATTCTGAAAAAAAGATTTCAATCATGTGAACCATGGGTGCAAAGACTTTTAAAAAAATTAAATGCATGAAGTAGGAACACAATAAAAAACCCATACATTTTGCTTATAAACTCCACGTATAAGTCCATGACAAGAATTATGATTTTCTGTGAATGTATGAATGGAAAGTGATCATCATATTTTAAGTAATTTTAACATGCTCCTTCTTACAGCAGGAAAAGTAACGCATGACAAATACTGTATTTTGAGTCAAATGAACTGTAATTTTGCCAACATAAAATGAAAAAGTGTACACATTTTTAATATGCATTTCAGTGAGACAAAAATGTAACTGAGAGAGATGCAGCTATTTTTATCATTTTAGCTGTCTTTTTCAGACCCAGCTGAAAAGCGTATGCTGTTGTTAATAGAAAAATATAAACATTATATATTATGAATTTATTTGGGTTAAAACATTCATTACTTTTAAACAACAAATCATTTCAGAAGTGTATGTCCTGTCAGAGGTTTACATCCTTATAAAATCTACAGCAACACCAGCATTTACTTTTTATTCAGGAGAGAAAGTAGCTGCCTTCATGCTGAGCTATTCCGTTTCTTTTTCTTCTTTTGCAGCGGAGCTTCCAATTTTTGCTTCCCTGGAGTAATTTTCCTCTTTCTTTTTGCTTTTTTATCACTTTTATCGGTACAAGACACTTCGTTTTTCCTGACTATTGATGATTTTTCATCTTTATGTGCTGAAAAAAAAAACAAGGAATCATTCACACTTGTATTTATGTCCAGTCTTTGTGGTCCACAATAGAACGGACACTTACTTGTAACTCATTTTAAAAAGGGGGTTATACGTGATTTTTTTATTAACAGTGGAATGTGCCGTTTATGCTACTTTTGCCTGGGATTGAAAAATATCTAAAGTATGTAAATAGACTACAATACAGGAAAACAATAGCAAAAAAAACCAAACCTGAGCCAGACTTCCCATGTTTGTACAACAACACTAGCCTCAGACCTATTTTTTTAATAGGAAAACAAGAGTTGCAGTTCTATCCAACTGTTTATTCTTTTCTTATCTGTCTCAAAAGCTTCAGTGTCCTCCTCAGTATGTCATTCCAGTAAAGAGAAAAAAAAAAGTTGATACAATAAAAATGAAGAGAGGTTTATGTCCTCCAGCCTACACGCAGGCTTGAGACACTATCAGGTTGGTAAGAACATCTGTATAACTTGCCAGCGTCATAGCCCCAGTTCTTCAAGATACTACAACTTTTTCCAATGCATATAGTAAAAACCTCCCACTTAGTATATTCCACTTCACAACCACACTAGCAACCGGAAGAAACACACGGTTGTGTTACCTTGAGATGATGAATTTGCAGCTTTATCAGAGTTTTCTTTCATTTCTGAAGCTCGGTCAAGCCATACTGCAAGACATGTCAGCCTAGCTTTGGTATTAACTTCACACAATAAATACGGCTCATCTTTAATCTGAAGATAATACAGAAAAAGATTAATTAAACATTATTTTATTCCTGTTTAAATTTACTGAAGTATTTGAAGTGATTCCATGTTCAGCTGTGCTACTCAGAATTGTTTGAAAACACAGGAAATAAAAGTATCCCGTACAGTAATGCGTTTGAATTTGTCAAAAGAACACCTTTTTTCTCCCCACATGAACAACCACCATTCCCCACCATAAACCACAGACTTTGTGTTTTTAAAAGAGTAGCAAGTGTCATCAACGTTAAAAAATCCACAGCAGTCCTTAGAACATATATGGCTGATCAGACGGTCCTAAGTCTCGCCAGGTAGGTCTGAAGGGAAGCATGACTTTACATAAAGAGGAGATGAGACCTCCATAGGATCACCAGATTTTACAGTTTGTTTTAAAAAAATTACAAAGATTAAAAAAAAAAAATACAGGTGCATAAAAATATGTGCACAGATATCTTCTGGTTGTCTGATATTTTTACATAAATGCAACAAGTAGTTTAATAGACCAACCTTAGTGAGATCCAGATTCCACATTTTAATGTAACCATCACTGGATGCAGTAACAATAACATGTTGTCCTTCTCGTTCAAAACTATAGATATCTTTTATTCTGTGAAGAAAATGTAGTACTTTGTTACTTTATAGCATGGCAGTTCACTTCCGAACAGTAAGCTGACAGAAATTAAAGATGAATAGCCTACAGTCTTAAAGATCAATTTGAACAGAAAACACACAAATGACAGGCAGGAACATGGAACAGCAATCTGCTCTGAGTGCTGTCCCTTGCAGTAGGAACACTTGCCTTTGCTGGGCTTCTTAGGATTCATTCACAACACTTTAATGCTTTTGCGCACACGCTGTTAACCACATCAATGACATTTTAGCTAATGCTTTTAAATTCACTTGATTAAAAAGCAGCATTTCGACAAATACTTGGTGTCTGACAACAACGGAGAATATGGGATTACTGTGCTGTTGTCTGGACTGAATACAACAGGTTTGATTTATTTAAGCATTCTAAGGAGTCAGAATCTGTAAAGACTGGTTAAACATTCTATAGAAGGTCTTGCCGGAAAATACTGGTACCCAATTTCAGAAATGCACAGACCACACACAGAGAAGTGTGTACATCTACACACTTGGGACTGTAATATTTCTAATTCTTTACCCTGTTTCATTTTGTAACATGCATGGAGAGCACAGTACTTGTGCTCATACTAAAAGCAAACAAGTCTGTCCCAAATTTGGAATTCAGCATATAAATAAATTCACTTTGTATACTAAATGAAAACCAACAGTAAAATATGCTGAACATTACAAGTCATTGAACTTTACTGAGTACTCAGCATTGCTATAAATATTTAAACAGTAAATAAATATAGAATACCTGTTTTCATGAGCTTTAAATTCACAGAGGCATTTTTGAGAGTCACAGCTGTAGAACCTTATAATTTCATCATCTCCAGCTATGGCAAGGATAGAATCCTTGGAATGGGAAAAAAGAAATGCAAATGAGATTAATTTCATGTGTTTCAAACCAGGTAATTTCCCATCACCTTCCTTTTTTGTACTTACTGTAATAAATCTAAGTGAAGAAATTCTCTTGTCTGTTGTGATAGTGCCAGTGATTGAAGCTGTGTCGAGTTTGTAGATATCCACTTTATTGGTTATCACGGTGACATACCTCTCTCCATCAGGAGACCATTTAATTATGTGGGCATCTGTACACATTGATACATTTGTATGCACATGTACACAGTTTTGGGTTTTTTTTTCACTCTATAATGCATGAAAATCTATAAGTAATAATCCTTAGAAGCTGCCAGACACTGTTTTCTATCTAAACCTCAGAAAAATTCAGGAAAAAAAATCAAGTAACCTAGAATAAGCAAGTAAAACTATGCACTTAGATGTTTATTTCTGATTCTCAGAAGCATATAAAGAAAACCAAAACAAAGCACCACACATTTATTTAAATGTCCTGACATAAAATTTCAAGGAAAAAAACCATTTACTTTAGTATCACTAGTCTTCCTTTTGGTAAATGATTATTATTAAGGAAAGAAGCTTAAATATGTTTGCCTGCATGTGTAAAAAAGACACTTGGGGTTGCTTGCCATCAACTACTTGTTGATTAATTCAGTCTATTTTCATTTACACAAAAAATAATCTAATTCCATTTTTTTAGTGGATTTAGACTAATAAACTCACTTTGCTTCAAGTTTTTGATAAATGCTGATCGTCCTTCTACAAGATTCCAAGTTCTGAAAGACAACAGATAATGTGCATTCTGGTTAAAAACGGCGCAGTGAAACTGAAGTTCTATCTGCTGACATGAGACATCCAAAGGAAGCTTTTAAGCATCTCTGTGCATTTTGCTGCCTTCTTAATGCAAGAGAAAATGATGACTTCATATATTGCTTGCACACTATAAGGTTGAATTTGTGATATTTATTTTATAAACCAGCATTGGCAATGCGGAGCCCAAAGGGAGCCCAATACCAATTTGTGCTGTTGAAACAGCATTTTATTTCTTTAGAACACGTATCTACAGCAACATGTACACACTCAAAGTGAAAAACTATTTTTCTCATACTAAACAAAACCTGACAGCTTTCAGAAGGTTAAACGAGTTGTGTTCCAAAATGAAAATGTATGTATACATCTACAAGTGACTATAAAGAGTCAGGGCACACCAAGAAGCTAGGAACAGCAAGGGCTATTTTTAAGAGAGTTTAAAATATTGCTGGTAACTAGAACTTAAAAAGGCAAACCAGTGGATCTTTGAACTACTTCACGTCCAAGTACGTTTTATCAGTGTTGCACAGTTTATTCCCAACCCGGAATTATCCTTGTAACTATTTACAAAGAATTATTGATTAATCATTCTCAGCATTCTTTCATCAGTTTCGACTTACCTTAAGGTTTTATCCGTTCCTACTGACAAAGCTAATTTCCCAGAAGGATGAATAGAAAGAGATGTCACATGCCCCCTGTTAAAAACAAAAGAATGTATTAGTCACATAAATTATCTGCAAGGAAAATAAACATGAAAACATACACAAATATGCAGATTTAAGAAACTCACTTATGTGCCTTAATGGATTTCAGGCATTCCCATCTCTTTGTGTTCCAGATACAAATTAGTCCATCTTCAGCCCCACTCAGTAGATGTGCAGTACCATAAAACTCCAGACAAGTTATTGTGCCTGGAAATACAAAGCAGAGCTACTAACATACTGAACAGTTATCACACAGGTAACATATGAATTAACAGAGAAGCTTCTAGCATCGAAACATGCCAGCTACTACCCTTACCCTTGGGAAAATCTCAATTATTTCCCAAGTATTTTTTCACAAAACCTCAAAACTTTGTTACATTTAATCACTGATGTGCTCTATCAGCCCCTCTATAGCCACACGCATCTGAACTCCATCTGGTCTGTTCCCTGAAACAGCAGTAGTCGATCACCATGGCGCAGGGGACACAGAGCTTCTACCAGTGATAAGGAGTGCTCCTATGTTAAAGCCCTGCTCGTGAGACACAACGGAATTTACTGCAAGTTGATTCCCATAAGCACCAGATTTATCGTATGTGAGTTGAGCACAGGTACCATGTTCAGCCTAACTCCAGCTATTTCTTGGTTATCTGGAGAAAAAAAGGACAATCAGAATTGAGTTACAAATGACCCAAATGAATCTCTTTGGACAGCCATTAACTGCTGTATTACACAGCTGCAATTCAGGAGGTACATAAAGTGGAAAATGTATGTTAACTCTTCCAGCAGCAGCAGACTGCTCGCACAAACCTTCTCTTCTGTGTGGCACACGTACACCTGTGACAGGCCAAGGACACTGAGCAAGATGGTTGTTGGGAATAGTCATAGTCTAGATAAACTGTCCTGGTAAAACAAAAATGGCTCATGAACCATTTGTGGGTCATAACTTCTTAAACAGGTGAAACTAAAAATAATTGAAAGTAGCTGCCATATTTGTGGGCTAACACCCAAAATGATACCTGGATTTTTATGCTCACAAACTTACCTTGCTTGTATCACCAGATCATGATGGCTGCAACACCATCACTGTTAAAGAGTTATTAAAAAAAAAAATCAATTTTCTTCTGGCAAGGGCCAGTTTTTCAGGTATGTTTCTAGCATGAATCCCTTACCATTGTGCTGCAGCAGTGCCCCATGTTCTATCTTCTTTTTCATGTCATAGATTTGGATTGTCTCATCCCTGCTCCCAGTGACCACGTATCTGTTATTCACTGCTACGGCTGACAACGAGGCAGAGTGGGCATGATGTGTGAAATCGGGGACAACCAACCAGGGCTGTAAACGAAATACAAAATAAACAGGTCTTTCTGAAGCTTACCATAGCGAGCTTCAGCCTCATCATCCTGTAATTTATTG
>NW_010259898.1:42090-42348 GCF_000690775.1 Eurypyga helias
GTGTACGTGTAAAATGCAGAGGAATTATGCTTAGCTGTGACTATAATGGGATCTTACTGAGTTAATGTGCTGTTAGGAGATTAGTCCGAACGATTTAAGTGTGCAAACCGCCTCTTCTAATCAGCGTTGGGCCTAGATGAAGCTGTCTGTAAAAAAGTATCTGCACAGGGCTAAATCTCACGGAGGAGGAAGGTGGATTCTCCCCTGTTCCACCACCGCAGGCTGGAGACACGCCTCCCCCCTGGCACCGTCCCCCCC
>NW_010259899.1:0-18462 GCF_000690775.1 Eurypyga helias
CTAGCAATACATCTGGAACTGAATTTCTGAAACTGGACCAGCACGTACATGGACCATTTTTAGAAAGGTACTGGATGTGATTCACCAGCAACACACCCCCTAAGAGCTACACTTTGTATTTTAGTGTTTTCCTGTGTCTTGACCACACAAAACACTTTAGACAGAGAGAAAGAAAGCTCAGCCTGCTCTGTACCAAAACATGTTCTCCAGTACAAATATCTTACAGAAATTAGTAGAGGAGTTCACTCTCCACTCCCAGAGTAGAGGAGCTCACTCTCCACTCCATGTTTTTTTACACACTCATCGTATGCCTGCCTGTGAACACTGTGATTTACAGACCCTAGGGCAAATGCAAAACAAGCAGAGACTAGCTATATGGAGTGTTATTGCTCAGTGAAGCAGCTTATTGAATTAGATATTCAAACTCTCTTCCCCTAAGGTTCAAAAGCAGAAACCTTAAACACACATGATCTTCAGTTACTACAAACTATCACGACACCCCAGCTTTTACAGGTTTTTCCAGAATGGTGATTCTCTAGGCATAACATAAAGCCTATGTCCCAGTCCTGTCCTAATCACAAGTGACAAGAACCTTGCTCCTCCTCTGTGTTACTTCTTGTCAGTTCACCTACACCTATGCTAGTATTTCTGCACTAGAAATACCAGTGTATATATACATCACTCCTGACATCCACATAGCAGAGCTGCAGACTGAAGGGGCACAGACCTTGCAGAAAATCCAGACTCCTTCAGCCTGATGTTTGCAAGAGATGCTGAAGAAAACAGAAAACAGTTGAGGTTTGATCCAAGAACACTTGTGGAATGGTATCTTGGCAACACGGTCATTACAAGAGACATATAACTCAATTCTTGACCCAGAAAATCAACCATGAAAGTCCTCCTGCCCAGGGGTCACAGTCACATGTGGGAAATGATGACACACAAACGCTTGTTTGTGGGATTCGAGAAGACAGGCCTTGGCTTCCCAAGCAACGGGGCTTTAGACTAATAGATATGCATGTAAGCTTTTTTTTTTTTCCCCCCCCTCATGACAGACACAGACTGTTAAGAGTAAACGGTCATGTCAACCACTCAAAACAAGCTCCAGATCTGCAGATATCTTGAACCACTCACAGGGTGAGTGTGGCTGAGACACTAAGATGCTATTGCTTAAGATCTGGACAAAGAGTGGGAGCATTGTGGGGCAGAGCTATACAGGATTCAAAGGTTCTGTCTCTCAGTTTTTTAGATGGATACAGTCAGAGGATAGTCCCATGAAGGAAACCGGCTCTGCAATCCTGTCCATGAAGTATGAAGCAGCAATTAAGTAGACCTGGAATAGCTGCGTGTGACAGAGCAAGTCGACCAATGAGATGTAACGCTCAAGGAAGAACTGGTACTGGACCTTTCCTGTTATACATCAGTGCAGCAAAACTTTGGCCTGACACAGCTCTCACATGTGGTCATCCCAGCAGTAGAACTTGCTCAGTTTCATTCTGCAAGATGCTGATAACATTTGCAAACAAGAGACAAGATACATGTAAAACCATTTAAGCACATGATGGTAATTTCTCCAGCTGCAAGAAGAAATTGGCACTGGAAATCCCTCCTCCTTCTCAGCCAGAGGGGCAAGCATTTTCCAAACTTGTAGAGCTCTGCAGGAAATAGGAACGTCTGCAACCTAATTTGTATCCTCAACCAAATATGCTGGGTGCAATTTAAATGAAGCAAGGGTTGAAACCAGCAGCAGCAGAAGAGAAAATACATAGGGAGTTGCTCTGCGGTTGGTATCTACCCTGGGAGAATGACTCTGTATCTCACTGGTATTTTCTTTTCAACCTTACCCCTACTGTGGTTCTTCTTATCCATATGCTTATCAAAAGAGGTGGCCAGTAAACAGAGAGGCAATGTTTGTATGGAAGAACTAATTTGTTGTTGTTGTTGTATTTTCTAATCAAAGTTAAAAAGTAGGTAAGAATGCAGGTATATGAGGATTTTTTTGGGGGTCAGACACGGAGCAGTCAACTTTAAGATAAGAGTAAACTGAGTAATTTTCATTTTCACTTAATTATTTAATCATGTAACAATTCACCCATTCACATACTTTCTAGAGTGGATGTCTTTCTCATGTTGTGTCCAAACCACAAGCAAAACTATGCAAGTTCAGTTGTTGCTTACATCTCACTGACTGAACAAAATAAATTACTAGCACAGGCTGTTTACACAGGCCACCCTAAAATGCAAAAGTAAATATTCCCTGGGATCAATGTTTCCTGAATCCTCTCTCAGGCTGTTGTGATTCAGCCTCCTCCATCAACAGAGATGATACAGAGACAGTTCTTACTATAGGCATTATGACAGGAAATTTATTTTGGGCTGTATTTAAGCAGGTAACCCAAAAAAGCCACCTCGCACCATTGTATTTCCACACCACACCCCCACCCCCACCCCCCGCAGGATCTGCAGTACAATAGGAGCAAAACAAGCCTTGTAAATGCTGTCAACAGGCAAGTTAATTAAGAAGATATGGCTATGGTCAGCATGAATTTACCTGCCTGCCTCCCTCACTCCCTCCACTTATGGTATTGGCCTGTAAAAGGTCTCTTTACAGCAGAGCTCTAGGCAAAAGCTGAGCTAAGCTCTGTTAAGAAGAGAATGATTGCTCAGAAACTCTGGGACCTGAGTCAGCAAGTTGAAGAAGAGAACAGTCAGAGTGTTTCTAGCCAGGGCACGTGCTTCCTTTCTGCCACAAAACCAAAGAAAATCAGACCCAATGCTGAGCTTCATTGCTTTTCAGCCACAAACTCCCAGTTACTGCAATGCCAGGCTCTAATTCTCAAGTTATATTGGAACTAACCTTTGGTCACTTTCATGGGGATGTCCTGAACTGTCTTTCCTCTGCCTGAGCTAACAATAAGCTATCTACCTGCCTTGTTATTTCTACAAGCAGAGTGTAAATTTGCAACCTTCAGTGACACAGAGGTCCAAGAGATTTTCTTCTGCGTGCTAGAAAATGGTCTCCTCCTGAGGTTCTATAAAGCTTCTGCTTCACTCTCCCAAGCCATTTACCTCCTGCACAGGAGCTGGGCTTTACTGGACTGCTTTTGGCACAGAAAATGGAGATACATGAGAATCAAAGGCATCAGATCCTTCAAGCTACCCTAAACAACCCAGTAATTTTCTGAATTTCCCCTTGTATAGCTCTGTTATGTTTGCTAGTGGTGACAGCAATGCTCTACCATTAGCTGTTGGGTTTTAGTTTCTCTTCATAGGGAATTATCCCAAGTGGGTCTGGAGGATCCAGAAAAGAAATCAGCTGTTCTACACAAGCCACTCACTGACTTGCTGATACCAAGCAACTGTGGACAGATTTCAAAATACGAGCCAGCAGACACAAACATAACAAGCACACTATGGAGCCAGACGAACGGTCCATCTAGACTACCTTGTTTTCAACAGTGGCAACAAGAGATACTGTTTAAGGAGAGTATACGTGCCTGATGATGAGTTGCAGTCCATACTTCTGTGCTGTCCGCAACGACAATTGTTGGATTTGGAACAGCTAAAAGTATATCCTTACTGTGTAATTTTTAATATCCACTTAAGTTGCCTGTGAATTCTGCTGCTTCCTGGAGCAGGAAGTCAGGCTGTCAATACCCAATGCATACTTTTTTTCTTGTTTTAATTGATGTCCTACAAGTTTTATTGAGTGCCACCACATTCCTGCATTGCTGGACTTGGTGAATATGAGTCCAGATTCAGCCTATCCACACCATTCGTGATTTTATAAACCTCAATCTTCTCTCTCAGCTTGTATGGCAAATCCATCCCCAGATCATTTTACTTGCCCTGTTTGAACCCTTTCATGTATAGTCACCATGTGGAAGCCTCTCCTCATGAGCAGCATCTTACTGTTTGCAAGAGTGATCTTATAAAATGGGGTAACTTTTCAGTACTTTTCTCAGTGTAACCAAGCTTGTCTATAACCACCCCAGATAATACATGGGAAGGAAAGCCTCTGTTTTACCAATTTTTGTCAAGCAAGACTTAAGACAAAACCAGAACTCACCTGCAACACAAGCAGCTTTCCTTAGTGTAAGCCAGAGGTTGGCCACAAGCCCTCCCAGTTATCCAAACATGTATCAGGTCAGCCTAGTGGACTTTAGGGAGACATACCTGTTCCCAGGGACCCAGCAGACTCACTGCCAGTCAGGAGTGGCAGTGCTGGCTATTTTCTCACTAGCAGGATCAGCATTCATTGGTAAAAAGAACTGTTTTGTACATCATAACTGGCAAGCTTTTGCCACTTCTGATAAAGAAGTCACACTTTACAGTCTGGTCTATACAGAACTGGGCTAAAATCTTCATGGTTTGACCAGTCTGCTGACTTAGTGGGCTCATATCTAATGTGCAAGAACGTGATCTTCACTCACATACTGTGAACCTGAACACGGACAAGTACGCTGAGATGACACCCAACACACAGTGCTGCAAGGCTCCCCGTGCACAGCAGCCCAAATGCTCTCAGACCACCCATCTCTTCTGGAAATCTTTCCTGACAATATCACTGTCACCACATTGCATTACAGAAGCCAAAAAAAACCAAACGCCAAACCCCTCAACCCTTTAGAAGTCTGCACAGTATTGTAACTCAGAAACCAATTTCTGTGTATATTACAACAATAACAAAAAAAAAAAAATCAACTAGAAAAAGAAACACAATCTATCACAGGAAAAAAAAAAAACACAACTTTTTTTTTTTTTTTTAAATACCTGAAATTCCTAATGGGTGATGTAGAAGACACTCCCTTTGGTTCATGCCAGAGGATAATGAGTCACATGAAAGTAAATTAATACAGGCCAGTATGATATTGCTATGGGTTGTAATGCTTGCTGTGACAGGAGTCCAAAGGATGCAACTGGGCTATTCACATTTTTCTTGTGGAGAAGCTGGAGGGATAAGACTTCTGTGGTTTGAAATAATTCAGTCTGATCATTCTTCAAGAGGGAAAGGAAACGTGTGCTGAGAAGCATTTTCATCCACCCTGAGCAAGACCTGAATCCAGCACAATAACAAATGAAAAGGCTTTAAAAACAGGTGTCAAATTAGGAGAGGAATGAATACATGCTGGGGATGATGCATGCATTCCAGCTGCAGTATACACCTGTGGCCTCCCAGTGCTGACAACCCCAGAGCTGCTGTGCCTGGCACAAGAATCAGTTCTACTTTCCTTCACTACAGCACGTACATAAACCATTAATCCCACCTTCACTCAGTGGGGCAAGCAAAACACATCATTTTTTCATTCTCTTGGCTTAAAGGTTACAAGTTGAAAAACAGTTGTAAAAACACATCTGCAGATCCCAATACTCTGAAATGAATTCACTTATTTAAAGTGAATTTAAAGGTTGATAACCTCAAAGGTTGAGATGAACAAAGCAATCTAAGATGTTTATAAGCAGTTTATGAAATGCACTATGATCTCATTTAGACCTGTCATGTAAGACAAGCTCCAAGGATTTTAAGACACAAACTCTGGTAAATAGAAAAATTTACCTCCTCTACAAAGTATCCATTTATTTAGTTTTCAGTGACATTTCATAGACAGTGGCACAAGCAAGAAATGTTATTTAGAGGTGGACAGCCAAATCTCTGTCTGCCTCTTCTGATTTTAGGTCTGAGACGCTATAGTCAGACCAACTGTAAATCTTCCGTAACAAAAGGGTAACATGCATTGCAATTGTGATGCTGTGGGACAGTTGCTAACTTAAAAATCTTTTGTCTAGCAGCATTTCCCTGTGCAGTTATTCCATGGTGGTCTCATCTGAAGGTGCATCTTATGTGGAATGGCTCCAACAGCAGATCAACTTTGTCCCCACCTAGCCCTAAATGCTGCTTCCTACCCCAAAACAAGATTCTCAATCCTGGTATCTTTTTTCTTTCTTTTCCAAATAACAAGTGTATTATGGACTTCAGTGTCAACCAGTCCTTTCCACACAAGAACAGAAAAATACTATTTTTTTCCACAGTGAAAATGGAAAACTTTAGGGGCAAGATGATAATATTCCAAAGTATAGCCTTTTATCACAGACCACCTCTCCGGCTTTTTGCATTCATCACAGGGATGAGCAGGTTTCTCTAGTCCCTCCTCCAAAGCCACCATCTCCACACCACAGCCTGTGGAGTGCAAGCCTGCACACTCTAGCAGCAGGGACACAGGATTTCACAGCAACAAAAACCTGCCAGCCACCCCATCACATGCAAAAATGCCTCTCATTACTAAGCATGCAAAGGATGACCAAACCCAACTAATATTTTGTCCTGGAGCTGGTGTGAACTAACTGGAGACCGTCTGGCAGCACCTACAGCAGAGCGCGTTAGAGCCAGGCTAGCTGGGTATCCAAACACTTCCTGCCCAACAGCTCGCAGAGGAAGACTTGTCAGCTTTCTGCAAGTGTCATACCGCCTCTGCCTTGCATACGATGAAAAACACCTTGCTGCATGTGGCCACCTGCAGAGAACTTACCCACCCAAAGGAGGGGACCACAAGTTGGGGCAACGCACTTGTCCCTCTCTGCCAGCTCATCAAACCAACATTAAAACAACCTGTTCCTAATGTTCAGGGACCTTCTTATTTAAACTCAGTAATTTAAGTCAGCATATAGTTCACATAATCTGTCTGCCTCCTCCTCAGTGAGAGGGTGCACTAATTATTAATTATTCAAAGCATCTTCTCCTGCTCATTCCCCGTCTTTCGAACAGCTGTATGGTGGCAAGTTCTGCAAAGTGCCCATATAGACAAGAATGTGCTCATCAACTAACTGCATGAGAACTTCACCTTAGGGAGCCAAGCATTAAAGCTCAGGGAATTGTCCCTCACCTATGGATTCTCAGCTGAAGCTTTGCATCTGGTTGCTGGCATGAACACCCTGTCACAGGGAGCCAGGAGGGAGAGATGTTTACAAGCAGGTGGGTGTCCAGCAGTTAGGACATGTGTAGTACTACTGCTGCATGCAGCATCAAGGCTTGCAGCACTGACACTCATTCTTGCACCAGTCAGTCACATTCCAATAAACTCAGCTTTCATTCTGTCAGCCAAACTCAAGTCTGTCAGCCAAACTCTATCTTGGCGCTAGACTCGAGCAGAAATGCTTATGAACAAGGGGCCATCTGTACCTTACAGCACACATCAAGCTAGAATCAAAGTTGTAATTCCCCAAATGACGTATGGATCTGAAAGTTACCTTCCTATAACCCGGAAATAGTGGATAATGCCCAGCACAAACTGCAAAGACTTTTTAGGGAGATCCATAAATACATTAACTTTAAAATCTTTTTGTCTGATTAATTGCTGGAAAGTAACACATTAAAAAAGAGCAAAATAAGATGTATCTCCATCAGTCACCGTGAGAGCACACAGACATAAAATGATGGCAGTGCATCATTCATCACTACTCAAATTCTTGGAAAAAGCAATGCAAGAACTTAATCCTCTGAAGAGCAACACAACAGCACTGTCAGTGAAACACCACATCTTCAATATGATTCATGTGTTTCTCCCATCAGAAGGCCACTCCTAGGCGGGAGACGACGTGGCTTATATAAAACAACTAAATCTGATGTTCTTAGGAACAAAAGAATGGCTTTCATACTTACTCACATTATCTGGTGAGCAAAATAAGCTGCTGCACAATTATCAGTTTACCTCCTCAAACCACACCGCCAAGGCTCTAGCAGAGGGGCACCTTATTTGTTGTGACTATTGACATCCACATTCTGCTTCCCCAGGAAGCGGAGTATTCCGAGCTCTTCCCACCCTCAGTGCCCATGGATTTGTGATAAACACTCAGCCACAAGACAGCCCCATTCAGTAGTGAGTGAACCAATACAAAGCTAAAAGCAGATCCAAATGTCTTCTTGGATGAACTGCAAAACAGAAGACATACAACTTATTTACAGCTGTCCCCCTTTTCCCTCACTCCATGCACAATCAAGAACACAGGAGGTGACTTTGAACAAGGTCTGTCCCAGCCAGAAAAAAAGGTGAAGCTTTTAAAGCTCAGTTTCTGGTTTTCTGGGTCACAGCAGAACTTAAAGGTCCTTTCTGCAGCCAGTGTAATTTCCCTACAAAGCCTAAAAAGACCCTTTTTTAGTGATACATATAATCTTTTGGCTGATTTTAAATCTTGAGAAATATTTTTAGAGGAGAAGGCTCTTAGAGCAAAAGTTCTTTCCCCGGCTTACTCTTAGATGTGTTGAAGTTCTTTCCCCCTACCTTACTTACTTGGAGAAACTACCTTTTTCCACTATTTCTGCCATCAAGGATGCATGCACCTTACCCAGGGCTAACCAGCCCTAATTTCCACCTGCTCCCATTCCTCACAGCAACAGGTCCAGTGTGGAAAAGCAAGCAGTTGGAATTCTTACACTTCCATACATTTTTACTGAGAGGAAAGAAAATAGATAGTCAAAAAGGCAGCATGACATGTTAGGATTAAAGACCTTGGCAAATACTTTTCCTACTTCTACTTTTAATTTCTTACTTTTCTAAAGCTAGGTAATCGTTGTATGACGAAATACTAACTTTTACCCTTTGCTCCTCTCCACTGTACTGGAATGACATTTTTTTTTCTTCTTTCCCCTCCTGATGATACAACAGCAAAAGCAAGCACAGAAGTTACAATTGAACTTCTGTTGACTCATTTATCGCTAATTATTAATCCATGTTTTACCCTTTGTTTCTGACAACGTACATCCAGTAGCAAAGTGCTGCCAAGAAAACGAACAAAAAGAATGCAGCATGCTGATGTTAGCCTGCAGTGAGGTTTCAAAAGCAGGTGGTGTAAGCTAGGCAAAAATTTCCTGAATTTTCCATTCCCTATTTCTTAATGCTGTTATGTATCTGATTCATTTATACCTACACACAGGGCATACCCCATGTTGTGCCATTTAGCAATACAGTAAATAAAAAACTAAGAAATTAGATTGCACAGTACTTTGAACTATTCTGTATTTTCCTATTCAAAAAATCAGTTCCAAATTCAGAGAGAAAGGCTGTCACCAAGGGGGAAGTTCTCTGCAATTGTTTCTGCCAGGGAAACACCTTGTTGAGAAAAACGTGCTCTGATCTTCAAAGAGTATGAAAGTACAGAGTACAGAAACGGCTACAGTTTACCTCTACGGGTACAGAATTGCCAGTACAAAATGCTTGTAAACAGGTTAACAACTTTTCCAACACAGTAGAAGGATTCCTGCTTGTCCAGAAAAAAGGCAAGAGAAGAGAAGAAATACTAGGCAAGCAATTCTAAGACAAAATTTGTGGAAGAGAAGCTTAAAGTACTGGAATGAACACAATGTGTAAATTATTATTTAAAGCTCTGATTTAAGAGGTAGAACATATTTATGTATGCAACTGAGTATTACAATTCAAGTGTTTATTTTTGTTATATATTAATTATTTTACAGCACACTTAAAATTGGGAAAAAAATACTAAAAAGATTAAAGTTATCCTCAGTTATCTGGGGATATGAACAGATTTCTGTATGCTTCTTACCTGCTGTCATCACACTGAACACTGACTGCTATGAAAACAGGACATTATCAAGAATGAGAAAAGGCTAGCCAGGTCACACATCAAAATAAAGTTCTTAAGAGTGAAAGCCAGCATTAGTTCCCTTCTAAGTAGAGTGAAATTCATAATATAGCTCAGGCACATGAGGCTACAAGGAGATGCAGACAGTGCTGTTTTCATGGACAGCTGTGAAGTAAGGCATGCTCTTTAAGGGGCAATTTTAAGAAAAATAAATGGTGCTTACTTAACAAAACTCCTATGGAAACTTCTTCAGTTTACATTGTCTCCATTCCCACCAAAATTGGGAAAGCTGGTGGTAAACACACACAGATAAAAACTGATGGTCAAGACTTGCTGGGCACCACACACCCCACGAACTGATGTGCAAAGTCACACAATATTATTTACTGTGAACTACACTCATGGTTGACAGCAAAATAAGAACTGAATGATTGTAATCTTTATCCTTAACTGAAATACTGCAGTTGTAGCATGAAACTTGACAACTTTGTACACATCTCTCTGTATCTGTTCAACTAAAATCAGCTCTCAACTAATTTTAAGAGAACTGTGGTATTTGTTTTTTAAATAAATTACATGGCAACATTTGCTTCAGAATAATAATGAGGAACCTATGAGCTATGAATACCGATGTGATTTGTACTGCGTGGCAATTTTTTTAAAAAAACATGCAAGGGCTTAACCTGCTGCTGTGTATCATAACCAAGTCACCAGCCACTACCTGATATTACATGTCAGATACATCATTCCTGAGTAAGTGTGATAGAAACAGGAAAGGTTAACTTAGTGGTGGGCATTGCAACTACAAAATGTAAACTGCAGAACTTCAAAGGTATTTGGCACTTCATTTGCCTTAGGAAGTTCATGGGGGACTTGCAGAGCATTCTCAGAGAATCACTGATAATTACTGCACAGACTTTCCAAGATGCACGAGATGGGAATGTGCCTCTCTACGGTCTAGTCTGCTCCCAGATACCCGGGAAGGAGTAGCATAAAAAACAGTCAGAACGAATTCTTAGCACGTGTGTTAACAACAACATTTCTTCTTCTATAACTAATGGGATTTTTCTCTCAAGTAGGAGGTGGTCTTTCACACATGAGCTATAAAGGTGCATCAGTATCCTCCAGGCAAAAGCCAGCAGCTAGTCCTGATTGACCACCCACACAGGAAGGTGCATCCCATCATCCTTTCCCCACGAGCTCAGCAGAACCTGTGATTGCACGGCCCTCTGTGGTGTTGAGCGCCATGCCGAGAGCTCGAGACAGCCAGCCTTGCTGTGCGACTTGCTTCCTAATCAGCCCTCACTCCCTACAGCTGCTCTGGTCATGCTTGCTTATGGCAGTCTATTTTGAGTTTGTCAGTTTTTAGCTCATATAGAAATAAACACAGCTGTGCACGTGAACGCCACTCTATCACCTCCTCTCCTGAAATATTTTGCATGCTGCTGTTATCCCCCAAAAAGCTACGGGCACAAACTTTCCCAAAAGTGCCAAGTGGCAAGTACGTGGGAAGGAAAAACCTGAAGAGGCAAAACATTTGGCAGCAGCTATGTACTGTGAAAGCAAAAGCATTAAAGGTAAAAACAGGAAAAAATGTAGCTTTGAGAAATTCCACTTTGGTTTACTGACTTGCAGCAGTGAACAGCAGGAGAAGGAATGTGACTGCTGGAAGAACATTTGGTTCTCTGCAGCACACAGGTTGCTGAAGCAAGGTGGGACAGAAAAGCAGAAATTGTTTCCTATAGTCTCTAGACCTGTGAAGGCACCAGCCAGCCCCTCCCAGAAACTGCAGGATTAGTATGCATTTACACTGCTGCAATAATAAAATAGCATTCAAAAGCAACAGTGAAGGGAACTCACCAAAAAAAGTCTCTAGGAATCACAGCCACTCTATGCATATGAATATTATCTGTAAATATAAATTCCATCTTATTAAGAAGCGTTGATAAGTATTGCAAGATAACGTTGACTCATGATGGAAAAAGATCACAACTACTGTCTAAAAAAGTGATTAATTTCTCCCTGTGAACAACTTTCAAAGCCTTAGTTACAGCAAAAAAAAATACTTCAGATAGAGTTCTGCAGTTAATTAGAAATTATCGTTTGCTGTTTCTGAAGGAAGGACAAAATAATATCAGAGAGAGCAAGCAGCACAAAGATATTTGGACACTCCTCCAGAAACATTATTGGTTTCAGCCACTCATCCTGCAGAGCAAATACTGTAGAAAACCATGTTCCACAAGCCACTGTGCTCATCCCTGTTATTATCTGCTACAAGGATGACGGATGCTTGAGCTCTTTCCTCTGCAGTACTCAGAAGTGCTGGTGTTACCAATACAAACTGCTACGCAGCTGAGTACCGAATAGAGCTCATTTAATAAAATACAGACGAGGCTACTGAACACCCAAACATGAGACAGATGCCCTCTCCACAATGCACTTAAAATTCTGCACCGTATCACTGGGTAGTAACTGTACGTGTGTGTATGTAGGAACAAACTTTGAAAACCTGACCTCAACAAAAAAATAGCATTTCAGAGTAAGATTTCAGAAGACGACCAAAACACAGTATTTCTGCATAAAACAGAGTTTCCACAAGAACAAAAGTTCTGTCACGTGAACCCAAGGGTGATCACATTTTCTACAAAAATTATCTCCCTTTTTATTTCAACAAACTTTCTTAATTCCAGAAAGCGTCTCATTGAAGACCTTATGGCATCTTCCTCTTCAGCATCCAAACACTGATTAATGGCAACAAAAAAATAACTTTTAACATTCAAACCACAATACTTCAATACTATTTGCAATATATGGTGAAGGAATTGCCTTTTTTTTCCAGCTTCTGGTGTCAAGATAGGTGGTTTCCTGTGTAGGTGGAACCTACACAGTTTATTCCTAAATTGGCCAAAAGCTATCAGTGGGCATAATAATGCATACCTCTACAGAGTAGCCACTAAAGGGAGTGTAGGGGGAACAGCCATCGGACTTTTCAATGTCCCTCAGGGCCAACGGTGTTTTGCACCAGCTTGTAGTTACAGCGTGGATGGAAATTTGCATTGGTTAGAAGTAGGAGGAATAAATAACAGGAATAAAAGATAACCAAATTTCCTGGTGAATGTGTTTTAATTCTTTCCTGCCAATTCTCTCACGCTAACCTCTAGATGAGATTATTTATTAATTTTGTTGATTTTGTCCTCATTCTTTATGGCCTAATCAGTCCTATTCTTGACCATACCACATTGCCAATTAAGTGAAGGTTATTTACGTACATTATGAGACCAAAGTGTATCACATTAACTTGTGGCAGACTTGTGCTAGTTTTAGCAAACTTCCTTCAGAAAATTTCTGAGTATACATATGGGTGTAATCAGGCAAATACCTCTCCTCTTGGCAAGACTATAGTTCCTGCCCCCTACCACCACAGGTGCTGCAGTAGACTGCCTAATATTCCCAACCAATGCAATTCAGAGTAAAACAGTATAGGGAGATGTGGTGCAAGCCATGAGGCATGACAGTTTTGGCAGGAACATTTTCTAAATGAATATAGAGACTCCTCAGCTAATTAGGAGCGGATTTAAAGGAATTATGGAGGACCCTGTTTGATTTTCAAAGGGTGTGAATCCTGTAGAGCAGCTGCATCGTGTATAAAGAGGACTCTTGGGAGAGTTAGGCTAGTAATGTGCTAGGTGTGCATACTACACCTTTGCACTAGTAAAAGACCTCTGAATTTTGGCCCAATTACCTGCAAGATATATAAGCCTCCCCCAGCTTTAGAGGGGGGACTTTCACAGGAGATGGCAAAGGGACACTGCAAGTGGTCATCACCAAGACCAGCCCTACTTCCAGCCTTCCCAGCCAGCCGCTCCCATGAACTGTCTGGTGGTCAGCACCACTACTAGCGTGCACTACCATGCCTTCGCTCCTGCAAGATCGTAAGATCCTACAGCAGGCCCATTCAGAGAGTGGAAGCCACAGCAAAAAAAACACTCACAAGGAGACACTGCTCATTTAGTAATTGAGTAATTTAGTTCCCTGACCAGCCTGCAGCACTTGGACCTGCTGAAGGCAGCACGTACAGTGCTGCTAGCTCCACATATGCCCCCAAACCAAAACCTGGACTGCCATGTCCTGCCTCCCAGCCCAGCAATTTCTTTCAGCTTAGGCCAGCAGGTACAGGGAGCGGATAAACTAAAAGCTAACAGCAAGCACCAAGGTATTATTCCCACCTCTTTCACAGAGTGTTGTGCTGAGTATTAACAATAGGTAGGTACAGGATGCACAAACACCCAACTTTCCCAGGCGTTAGTGGTAAAAATGTGCAAGCAGTGACCTGTGCCAACTGATAAGCAGCTGTTGCAGGAAATTCACAATAGAGTCAAGCCCAGGTTTATAGCAGTCACTGTGCACACACTCCACTGGGATCAGAGCTCCCACGTGAATGGCATGGCTGACCTTGTATGGGCCTAATTCTCAGTGTGTAACCCACTCTGGAAATTTTAACTGTCTCAAAAATTCCCTGATCAATTGACTTGAATTTTGGCCTACATCAAGTGAGGCCTAACTACTTTAACCAGTATTGAATCAAGACAGTTTCCTAAAAATCTGTGCTGAGAAGACTGGCCAAACTTTTCTTTGGACTAACCCAACCTTTTCCTAGAGGCTTCTCACTTCTGCAGGAAGCACCCTATCAGCAAGACACAGCTGGACAACTCCAGCTTCCTTTTGCCGCTGGTCAAAGCACTGCTGTCTAACAATTGTTCCTGCCAACAATTACCCACAGAAATATACTTGACTTTGAGCACACTCAGCCCAGTGGTTACAGCATAATATAAACCAGTTATAACCCAATTTTCTGTAATTTTTATGTTATAGCATGCATGTATTTTAATTTATCTTGGGTAGACCACAACTTTCTCACTGGCACTGCTAGCTCTCTTTAAGGTCGTCTGTCACTTTCAACTGGGAGGAGGGACTGAGGTTGCTGCTGGTTTGTTTAGTACCACAGCGTAAAACAAATAGCAGTGATTCTTAATAAGCACCCCCAGGGAACCAGTTTTCTGGAAATATTCCCCTGTGATGGTTACAGTGCAAATAACGCATGGGTTGGAGGCGATTATGAGAAAGAAACAGAGCAGAAAGGGTCTGGAGGGAATTTTTTCTTTTTTTTTTTTTTTAATTTAAAAAATGAGGAGAAAAAGTAAAACATACTAGCTTTGTTACCCTTTTCCAATACAAAAAAGGCAGAGAAAATGGAAGAAGCAAAAATGGAAGAATCCTTTTTCCATATATTCCTTTTTAGAACTGGGCATACTGTGCAGTTTATGGACAAACCCAACTGCATTTTCTTTACCCAGAGTATCTTCCCTAACTTTTTCTATGAAACCTGTCACTGCTTATTCACTTCAGAAGAGCAGCTGGACACTTACATAGATGTACACTAATCTGGCCACATAATATATGGTGGCTCTAACCTCGTTATCTATCTCAAAACAAGATAGTACAGTTGAAGTTTGTTTTATTCCTTATTTAATTAAGCAAAATCATAGCCCTTTAAAAGAAATAACAGTCTTTTCTCATAATGACTCCTGAATGAATTGACTAAACCACAAACATCAATTAGTTTAACAGTTTAGCAAGAGGATAATTTCTGTAAGTGGTTGGAAGCCCGTTTTTATTATCAGCAGGTATGATGGCAACTTTCAGCATGGCTGTGAACTGTGGCGGACACTCATTTGGGGAGGGTGGGGAAGATGAAACCAGGCAAGTACCAGCAGCATAGCCTGGTATCAGGTCCTTGCTCACCAGCCTGCAGAATTGCCAGTACGTTGGCTGAGGCTGGGATCACCAACTGTGCTTAGATGCAACATGCTCCTCCAGTGAGAGCCTAAGCTTTGTCTGTGTTTCCAGTTATCTCCTGCTTAAAACAAGAGTCTTTTTCCAACCGCAAAGATTCCCTGGAGTAGCAAGATAAGAGTTTCACATTCAAACGGTAATTATTTCACATAGTCCTCTAGCTTTGCTAATCAAAGCAGAGCACTTGCTCTGTAACGTGCGCTCCTAATTTGCCTGCCGCGTCTTCCCACAGCTGTATTTTAAATCACTGTCCACGAAGACACACCATCAGCATTTTGTACAGTTAAATGTAAAAAGACAGAAATGCAGATCATTTCACAGCAATGTGCCTTTCAATCACTTAGCAAATGTCATCCAATTTGCTTTCTTCACTTGAAAGAAATGTAATTATTATTTGCATTTTAGTATCGAATCCAGCCTATATCACACGCCAATATCTGCCTCATTAAGACACTTAATATTAAGAAACTTAATAAAAAATAGGCAACATGCAACGGTCTATAGAGAAATAACTACCCATTCCAGTAGCATACATTTGTGGATGAACTCTTAATTGTATTCAAATTAATGAATAATCCAATGTGTAAACTAGCAGACACCTAAACAAGACAAGCAAAGAATATGGACCCCGCAAACAGGGAAATGAAGCTTGTTCAGTTAAGCCTTCTATTTTATTTCTACCTAACTGACATAAAGGATTAAACCAATTTTGTATTAAATTACATTAAATTGTATTATACACTGCCCAGGTCAAGAACTTCAAAAAAATAATTTCACTTTTCCAAAGAAAGCCTGGCCAGTCTTCTCAGCACAGAGTTTTACGAAACTGCCTTGATTCAATACTGGTTAAATTAGTTAGGCCTCACTTGATGTAGGCCAAAATTCAAATCAATCAACCTGCTTCCTTTGTTCTCAGCATTGTTACAAAAACAAGACGCATTTTTATGAAAGCTTTTGTTACACAGACAGACGTAATATTACATGTATTAATTAGCTTTTGCTTAATAGATGTCTGTTTGATAGTCTGCAAGCCAAGGTTTATTCCTTCACTCAGTCACGGACCTTTACTTTTTCCAGTGTCTAACAGGTTTATGAGCATGTACTCAGAAAGGAACTTCAGACTCCATGTCCAATTCTGCCCTCCAATTTTTTTTTCAATGTAAATTGGTACTACTGAATTTCAATAAGACTGCCAACATTCACCAGGATTTTACTCTCATGTTGATGTTCAACTACAGGACAAGCATCTTGTTATTTAACTAAGTTTATCTATTGTGCTTAATATTTTTATATACAGAGGAATACCACAGTTTTCTTAACTATGGCTTAATTTTGATAGTTCCTTTAACATATCTGTGCTTGATACACCTATTCGCCCATTGCTAACCCTTGGCAATCTTGGCCAATAATTTTAGCATACTTCTCAATATTTAGCAATTGTCTCTGTTCCTTCAGCAGAATCCTACTCAGGGGGTTACATATGCATGACAGCAGCAATGCATCTTTAGAAGTGAGTAAATGAACATTCAGTCTTGCCGGACTTTAGCTCTTCTGAGATGTAAGACTATTGCATTTTTCTCCAATTCATTTCCTAATATGGAACTCTGAGAATGGGCACCTCCTACCAAAGCTCTTCAGACCTGGAATACCCATTTCTCCTCAACATGAATATGTGGAGGACCAGCAGCGAAAGGTGCTTTTGCCATTACTACAGAGTGCTTTTTAAGCTGAATATGGCTTACCATCATTCTTACAGTTTTTTTTTAAAAGCAAAATTTCCTGTAGAACTACACACAGTGCCATCTAGTGCAAAGAGCTTTAAAAAAAAAAAAATTAAAAAAGAAACTGCTAGTTTTAAGGGAGAAGGTTTTCAGTGTGTTTCTCCCATAAATAGCAGCAAAATGAGACACGGATTTTAAAATTCTCCTCTCCTCCCTTTTAAACAGTCAACACATACCCCCTGCTGTTGTAACTGCAGACCACAACATCCAAAGATCTGAGAAGAGGGTTGGCAAGAAAGTTGTTCACAAACAGAAACGAGAGTTTATTATTAAATCACGTATTGAGAACAGAATAGGTTTTTCTGCTCCCTTTTTAACAAGCACATCAATTATACAGAAACCAGGGTGTGTCTGGGAACCTAATGAAATGCATCCAGCAAGTGTCAGCCCACAGGGAAAACACACAGCCTCACCCTAAGAGGGTGGCAGATATTACGACAAAATTATTATTTGTGTGTTACACTAATCATTACACCATGTCTGAAGCCAAAGCACTGCTGGCTGTGGTTGCCGTCAGAAGCAAACCGCACAGGATGAGGGTTACCCAGCTGCTACAAGGGAAAGAACTCCGTGCCAGAGCTTGGTGGCTTGTGAACCACCATGGCCAAGGAGACAGAGGGACAGGAGTTAGCAGCCAAGGCAGCGACCAGAACCTTGGGGCGGTTTCTGCTCCAATCACCTGCCATGGCTGGGGGAGAGCCATGGGATGTGGTGCTGGTCACTCAGGAACCTGCATCCTGCCAGCAGGGTCATTATGGGATGCTGAGGGGTCCACACTGGCTATTTGGCCTTCTGGTCAGCAGGATGTGTAAGAAAATCATACTAACAGCTAGGTATTGAGTCTGTTTCAAGTACTGCTGTCTAGGACCACCCCCAAAAGTGCTTCTTTTTAGTACAGGCTGTTTCCTAACCAAGATAAGATTTAGCAACCCTCTTGCACGCTTAAGGGGGGAGGCCTGCCTCTGACCGGAGAAAGGGAAGATGCAGCCCTTCCCAAGAGCAGGAGTCAAAACTTCCAGTAAACACTGACCTACCCACTGCAGGAGCCTGCCTGCTTCCCCCCATCAACTCATAAAGGGAAAATGATGAAACCCATCTCTTCAATTAACTCCCCGAGTTACATGATGTTAATATCCCATGAGGTCTGCGTTTCACTTGGGGTATAGCAATGCCTCTGCAGGAAACATGGAAGCATCCAGTTTTTAGCAGTTTTGAGATTTTCTAGGTGAAAAGC
>NW_010259899.1:18496-27856 GCF_000690775.1 Eurypyga helias
TTGTGCAACAAGGCACGTGAAAAGGACACCTGTAAGAGTGGAAAAAAAAAGAAAAGTCCTTAAGTCAGCAGCCTGCTCACTGCCATTTTATTATGCCCTGGATTAGTCATCAAAATTGTACTAGAAGATCTGGTGTCCAACTATGCCTGTCTATCTGCAGCTCTCAGGCAGGACGCTTGCACAGTTACTTGGCTCAGCACCTCTGTGAGGGGAACCAGAGTGATTTGCCTCCTAGGAAAAGATCTTCTCAGAACCAGTCTTCTGCATGAGCTTCCTTTCCACCTTGGGGTGGAGACCTTGAGAGCAGTGATCCAGTTTTGCACACTCTCTCAACAGCATCCATCCCAGAAAAGAATGGAAAGTTTTGTTATAAAGAAACAGGTTCCACCAATTTATGAAAACACAATAAAAAACCTAGTTTTTAAAAAGATGAAATACTTTGCCACTAGCACAGTCTGAAGGAGGCTTTGCATTCTGATCAATTGCTAGGGGTTTCCTGTGTTGTGCCCTAAAAATCCTTAGAGGGGAAAAAAAATAAGCCCAGGAGCACATGCACCTTTCCACACCATGGAAAGTGGTTGCTTTCTGCACCACTTAGCTCACCCTCACTGCTGAACAGCCCTGAAGCAAACAGTGGACATGCCTCAGCCTGGCACCCTTCTTTCAAGTGGAATTACAAAGCTTTTTTTCTTAGTAATACCGAAGAGTTCACTTCAAGAGAGTGGATGGCACTGCAAGGAAAAGTAAACTGATCCACGGCACAGACAGCTGCCTGGTAAATCCAGTCACCCTTGTGACCAGCAGGCCAAGCCTTGATGTACATGAACAAGGCAGCAGTCACTTCTATCTACCCTTCTGCTGTCCTTCAGCAACAGAAAAGCTTTGTCTAAAACTGAATAGATCCATTACCTACAGTTGAGCCTTTATCTAAAAATCAGAGAAAGACTCACTTTTCCCAACTTAGCATAAATTTAAGGGAGGAGGAGTCTAGCAGCCCAGTCTGAAGACATCGTGACAAGTAAGATGACAGCATTATCGTCCCAAAAGCAGTCATTGCCCATTGTGCCAGCTCCAGAGGCCATGGTGGTCATCTCTTACAGCCTCTCTCAAAGTCACAGTGGTCAGCTGGTATTATGAATTTAGGAGGTACTTCATTTACCTGCAACATTACTCTGCTATACCTGGCTCCAGGTTACCTGCAGCACATCAGTGGCCACCTGGTCACATCCCAGAGGGACAGTACCAGGTCACTCAATGTCAATGTCACTCCTCAGTGACATTTTACCCTGACAACAAATCCTACTGAAAAGGTGATCAACCATAAAGCTGGTGGGGAAGGAAAGAGTCTTTTAGTCTGTGAGGAAGGAGGATTTGACAACTCCCTGGCCAGCTCACTACATTGGCAATACAGGTCTCACCATCTGAAGGCAGACCTGATGAGTAGTGACACTGATGATATCATGGCAATTAAGAGACCAAACCTGAGCGGCAAGGAAGGAGAGGAATTTCACTGGCAGAGATTAATGTTTCCTCCTCGCTAACCCTGTAACAATGACTATTAAATGCTATGAAAAAAGAAGTAAGTCTTTGTTAAATATGTAAAACCCCTCATCTCTGCTAATGTATGCACAAACAGAACAGGATCTCCTTGATTCCTGCTCTCCTCCTCCTTGTTCAGGGCCAGAAACACTCAAAATACTTCAAAATGGAAGACAAATGAAACACCTTTAAAAGTTTCATGATCATATTTTTACTTGTTTATCAATAAGCCTCTGGCAACAGCAAGGAAAACCAGGTCTTTTCCCCAATATTCAGCTATCGACACAAGATTGGGCAGGAGGGAGAAATTCTGTGTAATAAATACCAACACCCCACTGCCCCCATTTTCATTGTTTTTTAAAATGTAATTTTTTTTTTTTTTGTAATTACAGAGTGGGGTTTTACTGGTGTATCTGAGAGAAAATTGAAGCTTTCATGAATAAAAAGGCATATTGAGTAAGTGGCTTTAAAACTATGAACAGGTAACAAATGTTTCCCAAGTTTCCAAAAATTAGGACATGCCAGGCTGGATAAAAAGAGAGAGTAAAAGTTAAGTACATTCACAGAACATAAGCAAACTATGAAACTCCTTGCCACACGATGCTAACTGTGCTAAAAGCCTACAGGTATTTAAAAACCTGGGATGGAAGAAAAATACAATGTATTCGTTCACCAGGGGCTACTGAAACAAACAACTACCTGTGGCTTGAGAAAGCTCTGGACCACAAATTGTTGGAGGTTGGTGGCATATTCTGGGAACGCATTATGTGTCTGCTCTGTTCTTACATTACATTCCCTGGGCACTTCTCTCTGGTCACTGCCGGAGAACAGACTGAACCCTGTGGACCTTGACCTGATCCAGTCCAGCCACACTTGCATAAATAAAACAGAATAAAGTGACGGAGGGAAAGCACCACTTCAGATAATTTCTTCCACTAGCAGCAGCATTAACAGAAGTGGTTTGAAGTGACTGCGTTATTTTTAAGTATTCACCCTCATCTTTTTACGGACAAATGAATGCTAAACTCTGCAACTCTAGGAAGAGCCTAAAGATAGTGTAGCAAGACTGCACTTCTCTTAAAGCTTTCCAGACAGCTGGCTTTCTGGTTTTCTTTTTTTTTTTTAATCAACACTTAGCATTTCCAAGCTATTTTCAAAGGAGGTACAAGCTCTGTACCCTATCTTCACAGACACATGCCAAAACTTATCCAGGATTGCTAACTAAGTTTCAAAGGCATGGAAATATTTGACTAGTTCTCCGTCAGGTTGTACGAGAGTGCCCACAGACAGAACTCGTTCGTAGGAGTGTTGTTCGTCTCCAAATAAGGCATTTTGCTAAGGATGCCTAACGTAAGCTACACATTTATTGAGAAGTCTAGCAAATCTAGGGATTACCGCTGCCTAAGAAAAAAAGGTCCTTTTCACACCCACAGGATGTTGTGCTGAAAATTTGTTCTTCTCAGATGGGAAGGAAAATCTGCTCATCTTTCCAATTAGCATGATTTATTTATATACACAGCATGTTATGAAAAACAATGTTCACAAAGGAGGCCATCCTGTTGAACAGTGTGAGAGAGAACATCCTTCAGGGCATACTCATGCAGATTTACAGAGGTATTACCTGATAGCTTAGTCCTAAAGCAGCCTGGCTCTTGAGAAAAACAGAGGTGCTTGCTGCCAAACTGCTGTAGCTGCTCACCCTCACAACTGACTCCTGGGAACCCCTGGAGGTTGCTTTGTTGATTCTTGGCTTTTCTTCCTCAGTCTCAGTTGTATATCTTGATCACTCCAAGCAGTACCTTCTGTTCTGTTGAGCCACCTACTGCATGCACCAGGATTTGTGGTGAGAGAAATGCAGATCCCTAGAGGAAAGCCAAGCCTCTGGACTGGTTTCCCACCCAGAATATTCTAACATTTAAAAAGCAAAGACTTTAGCGTATTTCTTAAAAGGCTGTTCACACAGGTTTACCAGGAGTAAAGCATGAATCCCAAACTGCATTACTGACAACACCACAGCCCCACAGCAAAAGCTGTCTGGTTAGGGAGGTGCTGCAACCCTCCGACCAAGGGTGGCTGTCATGCACAGCCCTCCCTTGAGACTTGTCACAAGCCCTTCTGGGACACAGGACTCCTCGCTCGCTGTGGGCCTCTGCAGCTCTGTGGCTGCCCACCGTTCAACTCTGCAGGGAGAGGGGCATCAGACAGCAGTCTTGGACACGCAGGGCAGGATTCTCACCCTGACATCAGCTGTGTCTTTGTCAGAAATGCCACAGGTGAGTATCTGGGTTCCAGTAACTGCACTTACCATACAAGCTTATGAAACCCGACTACGCACCTTTCTGACCAAATTGCCCCTTGTGGTTTCTGTACTAGGAGACAGGGAGACTAGCAGGAGACTTTGATTAATCAGTCATATCCAAATCCTTAGACTAATCCTCTTGCATATGATATTGAAGACAATGCAGAATGATTTGTACAGTATTAACACTGTGCAATACTAACATTTTTTTTAACAGCCCAATGCTGACTAGATTAAGAGTAATGCAATTTCCACATGGGTCAAAACTCTGGCAGCCCTGCAGGGTGTCTGATTGCTAACAGGTTGATCCATGTGAAGTATCTTTCTTGCAGTCTATACTTCTTGCCTAAACTCGTTCAGCACATTTTGGCACCACCGACCAGGGACACTGTAAAACAGACAGTGCTGGAAGGTGTGGGGAAACACTAGGCCAACAGAAAGGAAGGTGTATGAAGCACCCCTGGGTAACACAGTATTCAAAGGATGCTGTTAAGCACAATGGCACAAGGCTATGCAACCAAAAGGAGGCTGGGTGGCCTACGGAGGGACACTGATAAGGACACAGCACTTAACAGAAAATACCGCACAGTGGTAAAAAACACCACACTTCCTCTCATCAGGTTTTCAGACTTAGTCTGCAAGCAAGCGCAAAAGGGGACTTACGGATGACACAGCATTCAAAGTGCCTACCAGTGAGTGGCTGTCATGCTTGTTCGAGGCTTGCCTGGAACTCTAACGGCACCAGGAATTAGGAGAGGTACAAAAAGTGGCCAGCTCTGCTACAGAGCAGTCATGCCAGAGAGGGCTTTGTGTAAGTCGAGGGATGACTGCAGCACTACAGTGCTCCAAATACCACAGCATGCCTCTGGCTTCTAGTACCAGGCTGTAAGTGCCAGTGGTCCACAAATGAATGCCAAGGTTCACCCATTCCCCTCTTCCCCCTAGCAAGACCATTTTTGCCAGTGTTGATAGAGATGGCTTAGAAGCCCTGGGAACTGTCCTGCTATGTATCACTGCCTTTAATGCTTTCAGCATGAAGTGAACCATGCTTCTGAAACCCTACAGCCAAGTTGCAAAAACTTTTATTTTGGAAGCAAGTTATACTTTTATGCATAAATATCAAGCGAAAATATGAAGACTGACAGAATTAATCAAGAAGCCAATACAGACACTCAGAGACACTGCTTGGATGCAACTCAACCTTCTCACGACTCAAAACTTGGACACACAAATATGTGTAAAGCTTAATACCAAAAAAGGTACAAGGAGATATCTCTGATATCTGTCATTGGTGTCATGTAAAACCTAGAACAGCACCATCAATATAATTCTCCTTAATAAGGACAAGGTCTGCAGTAAACATAGAAAAAACTGAATTTCAACTCACCCAAGCACATTAAGGCTGCAAAATTGTCTTTCCTGTTTGGACAGACTAGACTAATTTGCCCGTGATCACTGTGTGCCTAAAGTCTTCTGTTTCCTTCCTACATTATATGCACCTGGTGACAGACTTGTAAGAAAGATTCATGAAAACACTCCCAAGCATAAAGTATAACACTGTTGGAATTAACCCTAAATTCTCATAGCAAAAGAACAACCCACAAGTGGAACAGTTGTTGATTGCTAACCCTCAGTGACTAAAGCAATACAACAAACCCTTACTACACTCCCTATAGGATATATGGAAGTATCAAATAATGACAGAGTACACAAATTGCCTTTCAGAAATTAAACAATTTTGGCAGTGCTACATAGGACGCACATCTGTACGTACAGTCACAGAAGACACATGGGGAATCATGTATATCAGACCCAGTATAAAACGTGTGTTTGCTGAAATAAAAACATGAGTTATCTGTACCAAAACCCACAACAAATAACTCTATCCCTTGCAGTTTGTCTCTACTTTGCCACTGAGATGTGATTCTCAGTATCTCAGTTTCTCTAAAGCTTCTCTCCTCCCTCACAGAAACCCAAGACAGCAGCCCTACTTTCCTTCAGAAAGGTATTTGATATAAACAGCCAAAAAAGAAGAGAGTCCCTGTTTCCTCTGAGACTTCTTCTTTCAAGGACACAGCCTATGTGCAGGCATGTGCGTTGCCAGGAAAACCACCATCTCCACTCCCTGGACAAAGCAAGGGAGCAGAGCAGACAGCCAGGAATCCCCTTGCAGGAGGGCAGGAAGAGTCCTTAAACCAGGAGTCCTGCAACATACCTCAGCTCGTCTCACAACCAGCTGCTAAAAGGAGAGGTCTATACAACCCCACCACTCTGCCCAAATCCGCCTACTCCCTGGCCGCCTCACTGTAAGCTGATCAGTCAGATGGACAGCTAGGAAACAGTGGTGGGTTCCCCTGCCACCAACCCATAATGCTGGTTTTATGCCAATTTAGTGGCCTGAACCAGCTCACACTCAGGCAGGCAGATAGAGTTGTGTGCTGGCATGCCGGGAGGTAATGGAGTTGCACTCATTGGGGAGGGCTTAATCCAAATTAAACCTGAGAGGCACAAAGAGGGTGCCCCTCTTCAGCAGCCAGATCTCCCACTTGCTCTTCCTTGTGTCTGCTTTCAGCATGACAGTGAGGAATGAAGCAGGAAACCTGTGACCTTCCTCCCTCCGCTGTCCCCCAAAAAAGTTTATTTGTCCTGCCTGCAAAGTGCGGTCAAGGTAAGTCACTACTTCCAAGGCCTCTCTCCTTGGGCTCTCACAGACAGATCCCTCCACGGATTGCCTTGTAAAATGTAGAAATAAACCCTGTGGCTCTGCCCTACTGCTGCAGCCTCAGGGAGTGGGGGACCATCACACATAGCCTTAACCTTATTCCCCTCTCCCACAGATCTTCAGGGCTGCACCTCTGACAGTACCCACAGCATTGTGGCTGGCAGTTTCAGCAGTGTGTGCTTGGCGTAGAGGACAGCATCTAAAAAACCAGCCTGATCATGCATGTGGTTAATTATCACATATTTGCAATGTAATAATTATTCTCCAGGATTAATTGTCCAAGGAATGGAAAGGGACAGATTAGGCCACTCAGTGGTACACGTCTGCATATTCAAAGGCATGAGTATCATCTGCTGCTTTGAAGAGGGTTTCTTCATTTCTGTATCAGATTTTAATTTAAAGAGCAAACAAGAAAGCAGCTTGAATTTTGCAGCAGCCTTGCTCCACTTAGGAGGAGTCATAAGCCCCATTAGTGCTTTTATTATCTTTTCAGCTTCTTATGAAAACAAGACTTTTCGTAATGAAACAGCACAATCATTTTCCAGTGCCTTGTAACAGGCAGTAAATACTATACACAATCACCTTATAATCTCACTTTTAGAGCCTGCAGAGAACAGTTTATAAACAACAGAAGCAAGCAGAGATAGAGCGGTATTTGCAGAGCTGTTCAGGAAACCAAAAGCTGCCAGTTTGTGAAGTAGTTTATGGCCTCCTGGGTTGTTATAACTGAGTGACAGGACAGAGGCACAACTAATGTCTTTTTAAGTGAGCCGGCACGCAGTTTAGAATGTATGTACCATAGGCGAGAGCCACCTAATGGACATTGCCTGGTAACACCCACCCCAAGACTGGAAACCCTCCTCCTCTTCCTCACACAGTACGTGTAGCATAGCCCTCTGCTCCTGCAGAGCTGTCAGCGGGGTTTGTGACGTTGGGAACTGTGACCCCAAAATCTCCTGAACTCCACAATTTACTACTTTGGAAAAGAGAGAGAGTCTGTTTTGTCTCCTGGTGTATTTTGTCACTTAAGTGACAAAAGTGTAACAATAGTTTGCTGGGAAACAGGTGATTTCTTTTTAATTGTGCACATTTTTATATGCACAGTGTTAAAAGAGTCAAGAATAAAATAATCCCTGGCTTCCCAAGAGAGGATGGAAGGCAATGGGAATTAGGGCATGTTCATAGCTAGACAGACAGAAATGCCTAAAAGTCCTCTGCAGGGATTCTGCCTTTTTCCTGATCACACGGTAGGAGGAAATGTAACAGGTGCCCAAGATTAACAGTAGTCACATGAAAACAGCTTTTATTGGTCACAACAAATTAACAAAATAATGAACCCATGATCCTTGAAACACCTGAACTTCTTCTAAGAGACTACGTTTATGGACTGAAGCATGGATACCTATTGCTTCCCAGAATGAAACTGAGTAATTTTACATTTCACTCTCCATTGCTTAAGAATTAAACTGGCTTTTGCAACTGCATACTGAAACCCAGCATGCAGCATTTCCCTCAATTCCTAGGTGTGAAGAACACCACAGTGCATGTCAAAACAGAAAACAATTAAGATAAATTACCACTGCCATGCAGTTTTGTCCCTTGTCTTACACAGGTTCTCACTCTGAGATTCGATTCATTTCACTAAAACAGCAGAAATCTTTATTTCTTCATGTTAGCTTTCTGCTGACCAGCCAGTTGAATCAGCACAGCTTGCTTTCCAAACCACACATTCTTCCCCTCCTCTCCTTGTCTCTCCAGGGCACAATTGTCCAGCCTTGACCTAAACTGGGAAACTTCTCCAGCTGATGAAGAACCTGCTGAAGGGGAGCCTGCTGTATGCAGAATTCAAATACACCTGCCTTCTTTGTCTTGCCTAAAGAATACTATTTTCTCATATTCCTCTTCCTGTGACACCACCGCCCCCCCGCACCCCACTCTTCCCATCCAGGCCCAGATCTGCTCCTTCCAAAATCACAGTGCAATGTAAGCATGCATTTCCTGCACCAAAATCCTGTACTCAGTAACAGCAATACCTACTCTGTTCAAAAAACCCATGACAAACTATATGCTAAATGTTTACAGGAAAAGCAATTTTAGTTTTTAAACCCAGTGCTAAAGAAAGGTGTATGTTTTACACCTCTGTAACTACGAGGTTGTCAGTAGGGTAGAATATACAACTTAAGCCTCGTTAATAAGAACACAAAATAGCCTTGTAAGCATCATGAATCACTGGCCATCTGCTGAGGTACTGCTACCCGAGGTCACTCACTCCCCTGCTCACTGAACAGCTCACAGCCAAGGCCAACCTCTGAGATCAGCGCTCCACCATCACACAGCATGCCAGGCTGAAGATGCTCTGCATACACCCAGCACACACCCATGCAGGGACTACTCCACAACACGATCACGGTAGCAAAAATTTCACTGAATGCTAATGCCAGGTGGTTGCTTAAAAATCGGCATGTATTGCTTTCCTGCACCTGTTTTGTGATACGGTGTACTAAGAGACATAGGGTACTAATACAGCTCTGGAAATGACAGTTCCTTTAAGTTAACTTGTCAATCCACTTGATGAACACCCCTTCTCACTGCTCTTCAGGGAACACATTGGCAAAATGTCATGCCGTAGCAATATTCATGTTACTACACAGCTATTGAATCAGAAGGCCTTTCCAGAGCACCCTGCACAACACACAAGGAAGACAGAGAGATAATAGAATTTATAGAAAGAAAGGAAACAAAAATTTAAGGAACATAGATGATCTTTACTTTCCCCCCTTTCCCCCCCACTGCGCCCCCC
>NW_010259900.1:0-12282 GCF_000690775.1 Eurypyga helias
ATAGAGGATTGTGGCTCAATGGCTATTGCTAAGATTTTATTTATAAACAGGGTTTGAATTTCTTCAGGTAATTCTGAAATTATAGATAATGTACATCTGTTATTCAAGTAAAAATACACCTGCTACCCACATAAAGGCATGGACCAATGCATGCTGAAGCCACTGGTAATTCTTCTTTCTATATTAACTAGGCATTTGTTTGCTTATCTGATTTAAGTTTAAACACCTGCAATAACTAGGCTTGAGCTGGCTGTCAAAATTTTCCTTCTAATCAACTATGAGAACTAGATACTTCTAGGATGCTTTAGACATTCCAATGAAATGGGAAGTCACAGAAATTCCAGGGAACCTTTCAAGACAAGAGAAACCTGGATAGAACCATCAGGCTACATTTTATCAGTAACGGAGAGAGGCTGCTGGCACTGAAAGCTAAAGAGTTTACAGGAAAGTTTTTAAGCTAGGAGTGGGAAGAAAGCTGACAGATACAGAAAAGTACTCTTCAGTCTCATGCAAGTAACAGAGGAGATACAGCTATCATAATTGTGCCTCTGAAAAGGCCAAAAGGGAAATAATCGGCACAATAAAAATAAATATCAGAAGGACAACTCAAACCACCTACAACACCACTACCAGCAAGAAATTCCATAAGCAGATTAAAAAAAAAAAAAAAAAAAAAAGACTAGAAAGGTGAAAGATGAGCTTCAGTGTACAGACAGGTAAGGTAGGGAAAATTACCTAAATCCAGTCTATGCCTACTGGCATTTACAAATAAGGACAACAAAGTTGTTAGTTATTGCTGACAGTTCTGGATCACAGAAGTAACAACAACTACTACATCTAACAAAGCATTGGGCACATTGGAAAAGGTATGAAGAACAGGACAGAGGCTACCACTCATTAAAACTTAACGGGACCACACCTTGAGTACTGAGAGTTCTGGCCTTAGAGTATAAGAACATATCTTAAGGTCAAATCAGAGTTAAGTAAGGTGCAGAAATGAACACGTAAATTGATTGTTTGCTGTAGGTGCTTTAGGAGGAGGAGCTAGAGAGGCCGACATACCTCAATATATTGACTGAGACCTGCAGGAAGACATGCTCAATGTTGACAGAAGCAGGAAGGTAATGCATTGTGCTGAAGGAAAAGTGAGTTTGCCGTATCATGTCAGTTTTGTAGTTTTATTTGTACTATTATTCAATATTTATGTCAGACAAAGGAGTGTTAAGTGAAAGCTCAAAGCCAATAGATGACACTAAGCTCATCTGAGTAATAAAATACAAGATAAAATTCACAAGTGTTTATGTTATTATTCATTTGTTTTACAGTCTAGGCTCTGTTTTCATAAAATGGTTTGGGTTGGAAGGGACCATAAAGACCATCCAGTTCCAACCCCCCTGCCATGGGCAGGGACACCTTCCACTAGACCAGGTTGCTCAAAGCCTCATCCAGCCTGGCCTTGAACCCTTCCAGGGATGGGGCATGCACAGCTTCTCTGGGCAACCTGTTCCAGTGCCTCACCCCCCTCTCCGGGAAGAACAACTTCCTGATACCTCAACTTCCTGATACCTCATCTAAACCTCCCCGCTTTCAATTTAAACCCGTTACCCTTTGTCCTGTCACTACAGGCCCTTGTAAAAAGTCTCCCCCAGCTTCCTTGTAGGTCCCTTCAGGTACTGGAAGGCTGCAATAAGGTCTCCCTGGAGCCTTCTCTTCTCCAAGAAGAGAACTTGCTTAACAAAAAAAAAAAATGTACTAGAATAGTCAACAACAATGCCCAAGTGTTTGCATTAAAATGATGGATGATTTCATCAAGGAAAAAAGTAAATACAGTCCTAAGGAAATGTGTCTCTGGAGTCATGGACCAACAAATTATAGCTTTTATAATTAAATACTTCAATTCCACTTCAGCTAAGATCTTCATTTATGATTTCAATTTTTTCTTGCTTAGACAAATGCAGTAATTTCACAGTTTTCCAAATTCCATTTTTTTAATGCAGACACCTGAAATATACACAGTTCATATATATTCCCAACATAATTCTTACTGTTTTCAACATAGCATTGAAAAGAGCTTTTGTTGTTGCAATCCTGAAAATAATAGCTTTCTAATTTTCTCAAAAAGTGCATTAGTTGCCAAGCCCCTTTTTATTCTGCTCATCCCATTTGTGGTGATATCCAGTGTTCCATCCTTTTGAAATAGCTTTTGTATGCTTCTGTACCGCTTCTTAATTGTATGAACTCATGCACAGTGTTTCAGCTCCCATCTGTAATGAAGAAGTTAGAAACTTCCATAGACGTATAACTTATTACTTGTAAACAGCTAGTTGTTGCAGAGCCATCTACTCTTGACCTATCTGTTCTAATATTACAGAAGACACTAAGAAAATCTAGCTAAAGAGTAGCTTAGAATTTGATGTTATTTAATAAAAATAAAAACATGTGGACTAAACTAGTGTCCTTCCTCTTATTTTTATCTTTCACAGTGGCATGAGAGATTCTTGAGGCATGGTAGGCTTTGAGCAAGTTCTGGTCAGAGTTCCTCAAATGCTTAGATTTGTATCTTAAATCTGTAAGATTTCCAGAGCTTACCTAGTGCAGTTTCTCAGTCATGTCACCCATAAACAGAACAGCCCTTTATGGATCTGCTCAACGGTAACACTCTGGAGCTCAAAATTACTGTCTGTAAAAACCCTAAAACTGGGACTCACTATTTCCTCCTTCCTGGTCAAATAAGTGACAGCAATTACTGTACTGCTGTAACTCCCTTATGCACCTTCAGCATAATGGCTTAGCACTTATATTTAGCCCTGTTAAACATGGCTGGAACCTGCTCAGGAAATCTAGTGACAATCTTTTTAAAAGTACTTCTGGAAAGGTGCACATGGTCATTCTTACAGAATAAGCTCAGATTTCTTCAAACCTTCATGTAATCTTATTTTGAAAACAAAATCCGTCTTTTTAGCCTCAGAAATACCTTCCTCCCAATTGCCACACTTTCACTTCAAGTCAGAAATGGTTACAAAATGGAAAAAAAAAATACTAGAAAAAAAAAAAATTCCTTCACTGGTCACATTCTTATGAACAGCTTTTGCTGAACTAACATAATCACCAGCCTTAACAACAGTTACATAAGAGATCATTTCAGTTTAAATATTAAAATCTAGCAAAGTCTCTATGCCTTAGAATAGAAACTGTTAATGAACCTTACCTACATGCACTGCTATCAGCACTGTCCAGAATACACGAAAAAACCCAAACTTCTGAAAGCTAATATTTTCTTCCAGTTAGAAGAATTTGCTCTCTACATAATTAGTTCATACTATTATCAGCAGTCTAACCTACCACCTGCCAACTGCAATTTCTAACTTTTAACATGATTCCTATGTGGTGTTCTCAGTACTACACCCACATTTCCAGCAAGCAGAATAACAAAATAAGATTATTACATACTCCTTCATAAACAGTTACTGAATCATGGAACATGAACTATCAATATATATGGAAATGGATTTTCTAAACTGACAAGTAGCAAAACCAATATACTCAAAAGACAAAATATGAGTTTGGTGGAAAATTGTCAGTTGAAATTGTTTTACAAAGATAAATGCAGTTTCCTTGTATCCTAGGGGTTGGTTGTTTTTTGTTGAGGGGCATCAAGCAGAAGTAGTTCTTCCTCCTCACTTTTCCACTAGATAGAAATACCTTAACTTACACTAAACTATTGAAAAAACATTGTGAATGCCAATCTGAACAGTCATTCTTGCAAATCATAGGTTTGATGTTCAATCAGAGATGCCTCATTTAATTATTTCCTCATTGAAAATTTATACTACTAAACACATAACTGACAATTTCACCTTGTTTCACACAAACAATAAAAATGTCATTTTTCACTATTTCTTGTAAGACAGTTAGTCAAAGTATCCTCAACACTAATCAGTTATTTTCAGTTAAATCTTTAAGTACAATAAAAAAACCACTCCATAATAACCCTTTAAACATGATATCATGAGATATTTTAAAAGAGGTGAAAAAAAGAAAAAATATTCCTTTCTACTTTAAATACACTTGATTTTTTTTTAATCTGTTGGTCTTTCTAGTGGGAAAAAGAAGACACCCTGAAAGAAAGAAAACAAATACTCACCTAAAGACAATCAAGTATAGTTAGATCCTGTGCTGTTGTCTTAACAATTCTTGATTCAGTATTGAAAAGTCAAGACTTCAGAAGCGTAATACAGATTTTACTGAAGAGTAAAAGCAGATCCCTTTGAAATGAACAGAATTTGACCACATTTTCTAAAACTAACTTGTATTATCTCTAAGTCACTGAAGTAGCCCATCAGTGGGAAATGAGAAAGTTATCAATATCATATTATAGTCTGCATTACACTACATGGTCCACTAAGCCATGCTGTCAGAAGAGTTACACAGTTATATATATATAGCTGTGCTTGTAAAATTAAACCTATATGAAACTGATTTGGAGTGGAAGATCAGAAGCACTTCCAATGAAACCAGATGACATTACAATGACACAAAGGCACCAGGATGACTGCCAACAGACAGGGCACCCTTCTTGCCACGCACCTGAGGACTGGTGATCTTCAGACAGACTTCCCCGCCATTTGACGTATGGGTGTCCAAGTTATAAGGAAAACCAGCACAAGGAAATACTAACACAGAATCATAGAATCATTTAGGTTGGAAAAGATTTTTAAGATCATAGCACATGTCTCTCTTTCCACTCTGATAGTCAAAAAGAAAAATGCCAACAAAGTCTTTTTCTATTCTCCTGTTCACTATGTGCCAGGCAGGTTCTGAGAGAAGAGCATGCCCACAGCTGTCCACAGCTGCAGGGAACACCAGTTCAGCGGCTGGCGGTTCCCTTCACAAGTCCCAGAAATGCCTGAGGTGGCAGAGCTGCCCTCAGCCCTTGCTTGCTCCTGAGGACAGGAGGCACATCTGCGGGTAGAAGACACGTGCGGGCAGAAGACACAGGCGGGACAGAATGTGCTGGAGGGTCCTTCTGTACAAGTCAATTGTGCAAGCCCTAGAGAAGGCCTCAGGTAAAAAGTGACTTGAGCTAACTGGCACTACAGAGGCAGGTGCTCTTGAGGCACAGGCAGCTTGCAGCACAGCCAACACCATGAGCTGGCATTTAAAAAAGTATCACAAAAGCTGAAAGTACTGAAAAAAACATCTGACTGAATATTTTTCCAAGTCCTAACTTCTGTAATAAAAACATATTTTGCTTTATATGTTTGCACCAATGAGTACTTCAATTCATATGTTCTACAAGAAGGAGTTACGTGCCATACAACAAATGGTGCAAAATATTTAATTATAGAAAAAATAGATAGTAATGCAGTGAAAAGGTGAGGGAGATTAAAAAATCCTAGCACCTACCATGAGTTTAAAAGCACTGCTTCTTTTTTACCTATTACTTCTCATACATTCCCCATGTGGTACAGCCCTAGTGAAAATTAAATCTTCACTAATAATTTAGGATCCTTTAAGTAAAATAGCTGACTTGAGAGAAAATGTAAAAGACATTTGGTTTTGATTTGTTATTCTGCTTCTGCCTAGGAATATGTGTCAGCTGCTACATGAATCATTTTTAATTTCAATGCCTTGAAATCCACCCTGAGGACTCCTGTCAGAAAGAAAATATCTTAAAGAGTCAAAAGAAGAAAATATTAAGAACACAGCAAAATTGTGGCTGATCTGGCAACAGCTGTTAGTTGTATTATTAATTGAAATTGAATCAAGAAGACAAAAATCTTCATAGATTTTGATGAGCAGCTTAACACTGTGTTCAGTCAATGCAGTAGATACCCCACAACTAAGGTTCATGGAGGTTAGAGTGTTCCTAAATTCTTGCCAGTGATTCTTGATTCAAAGGAGGACAAAATTCCTGCAAAGGCATATTAAACTACATTCAAATGAAAGATGTCTGTGGGTCTTTCATATCTTGTGTGGTTAGCTCATCAGGAAAAATACAGTCAATTTAATTTATTTCAGTGTTTGTTTCAACAGAAGATATGTGGTAATGGGTATCTGACACACAAGACAGTGAAAAGTTACTATCCTTGCAGCTGACACCTATGAGAAACAAGAAATTAAAAGCTCTTCCTATCTTTAAAGAATGATACATCCTGAGAAAAACACATGGATGGTAAATATGTATCACTGCCTCACTGAGCCATGCCAAAAGGTCAGTCTCATCACCTGTGTTCAGATTTGCATTTTTTAAATTTTCATTTTATATCTGCTCTTCTCTGAAAAGAGGCAACTTCAGAAATGGGTGTTTCAAATATTTTTTAAATTATCAGATGTTGATTTCATGTACATATACTTAATTTGTTTCAGCAGTCCAGATTAAAAAAAAAAAAAAAAATTCACTTGCAAGATCTTTGTCATGGAAATACTACCAGGGAAAAAGAAGGTTCTACCTGAAGAGATGTAGAAAGACAGAATTTACAAGAATCATGAATATCCAAGAGTTATGTGAAGAAACAGTATTTTAAAAACAATTACACAAGACAAAATCAATTGTACTACATATGTACCTCATATTGCATAGCACTCTCTCTTAGCTTCCTGAATTAATAGGATTAGATGAACAAGGATATGGTGTCTCAAAATAAAGAAATCTACATGTTGAATATGAAATGATTGTTTTCCATACTTCAATGTATACCTATGTTAAAGTTATTCACAATAGTGCAGTGTAACAGTAGTCTACTACATTCAGAACAAATTGCATTTCTCCACTATTTTTTTACCTTCTTTCATCTTTTATGATAGTTTACAGATGAGAATTTTACATCAGAATGTATGTATCTAAAACTAATTATTTTTCATGGCAGCAATTACAGAAAATAATTTGCAGATAAACCTTACAGCATTTTGTAATGCACTGTATTATTTTATTACCTCAGTATAACTTGCAACTGTTGTTTTATGACTGCATTCTGAATCTCTTGCAGAACATGCTACGCTGCACAAATCTGAGGTTAGAAGCAAAGTTTTGGGGGGTAATTAAAAAAAAAAAAAGTATAGTACCATGTCATTTTTTTCAGAAGCAGAAGATGCAATTGTTCACATATATCATTAACAACACTGAGAATCCCTTGGTGATAGTATCACACCTGAACCAAATCTAATCTATTTAATAAAACAAAGATTTATAAAAAATTATCCAGAAGAAACATTATATGTGAGTATAGAGTTGTGTAATAAACCAATCAATTAGTCTTTCTTGTTTTTCCTAATTTAAGGCATTCTTTTCTTTTTTTTTCCCTTACAAAGTACAAAGTAAACTATTTACCATGAAGATGTTCACTTTGCAAATGAAGGCTCCCTCTCTACAGCAGGAAGCTGTATTTAAATAAATACAGAGGTTTGGACAAGTAAACATACTCATATTCTTTCAGTAATCCAGTTACTTTTACAGAACATATGATTTAGATGATTAAACTATTTCCCTATAACGTTAACTTTTTATTAGAACTGATTACAAATGGATTAAAGCCAAGTCTTAGGAATTATGTTCAAAGGAATGGACCTGCACTGTGTTACCAGGCCTTGCTATTTCATGCTGAAGACAAAAGCCTAGAGAAAATCTCATCATAAGGAGAGATTTCTCACAGAGAAACAGCCTTAGCTGAGAAGTCTGTCATTTTATTTTCATCTTCCATTCAAGTACAGTGAAGCCTAACTCACATGGTGGTGAGAGATACAGGGAATTCTTGCACTTTCTGCCTGAACACTTTTAGATGCAATCTATTGATCTAGAACTTATTTCTTGAAAGAACAGTTTGGGAGAGAGCAAAACCTCATTTAATCCACCCTCTTCCCTTAGGACTGCTCCTATGATGGCTATATCTGTTTCTAGGACTGCAAGTGCTTTACTAATTCCGGGAAGGCTCTTACACCTTCCCCGGTGTTTCAGATGGAATTGAATTTTACCTTGCAAACACTGTAAGCATGTTTTCAAAGTACTATGTAATAGAAATACTGAGAATTTTATGGACCGGCTAAGTAAAAAGGAAGAGTAACAGCATCTTTAGGACATTTTAATATTGTAATCATCACCAGAAATACTATTTTAAAAAATCATGCCTAAATCCTGAAATGTGTACCAAGATGAAACCAAGACAAAACTATGTGAAAAGAAAACAAAATATTTCCTTGGTGACCTAAAGACTGCAGGCTGGGCTGCACTCCCCTGCAACGGGTAGGAAAGCTTCTCCCTCTTCTACTGTGACAATTTTCAGTGACAGAGGCTTTATCTAATGTTTAGAATATTGCATAAGGTATGTGTTGGCTGGGAATTTGAAAACCTTTATTTGCCTGAGGGATGGTTTTTGCTCATGGGTTTAAAAATGTGAATAAAACCATCAATCTTGCAGACCTTTGTCTTGCAACACTTGCAACAGTGTCAGGGCACTGCAGGGACTGGCAGCTCCCTGCGGCCTGGTGCCAGGGGCTCCCCATGTGGGAGATGCCAGGGTCTGGCCGACAGGGCCTGTGCCAACCCCAGCCAGGAGCAGAGCACTTGGGGGGCACTGGGATGCCCCAGCTCTGGGTACTGGGCACCTTCCTGGGGACAGGGACCTGGCTTAGTGGAACCCATGGCCGGGCAGGAATGAGATCTGAGATGGAGACCTGTCCTGCTACAGCACTGCTGACACAGGGACTGGGGCTCATGGGCCCACTGAGCTGACATGGGGTCTTGAGCCACAGGCAGGGAGGTACATCTTGTTAGTGGACTCCGGACCCTGACAAGACGAACAGCAAGACTATATGTGTAATTTTGTCATGTAAACATTCCAGTCCCAGGTAATGTGGTGGACAAATGCTGATTAATCTGATCCTCAGAAAATAAGATCTAACTCCTGTTGTGGATGCCCCATCCCTGGATGTCTTCAAGGACAGGCTGGATGAGGCTTTGAGCAACCTGGTCTAGTGGAAGGTGTCCCTGCCCATGGCAGGGTGGTTGGAACTAGATGATCTTTAAGGTCCCTTCCAACCCAAACCAGTCTGTGATTCTATGATTCTATGATTCTACTCTCATTCACCAGTTAAGCCGCATGTGTAAACAAAGATAAGTAAAAATAAACGAGTACTGAACAGTATCCTCTTCTTAAAGTGAAGTTACAGAGTCTCAGGAAGTCTAGTTATAGTGTCTCCTAAATTTTAGATTTACAAGGATCTAAAAAATCATAAAGACAGTTACAAAGACATGAGGCAGATTTGCTGGTTATTGTGTTGGGTTAGAGCCTATCTACAATCTTAAAGAGCAGACAAAGCCCACTGTACTGCTCATGCTACTCCTCTTAGGCTTAACAAAGTCATCAAGGGAATCAAAACACACTCTGAGGCAAGTTCAGAAAAAATGGACACTACGTAAGGGACACTGGGAATCCTTATTGTCAGGTTTTGTCACTCTGTGTTCACACAGGCAGTCATGGTGCGAAGGCAGCAGTGCCGAATATCGAAGGAAGGACAAAGGCTGACATACAGATGGTAAAGGTCAAATTTGCTGGATAGGTCACAGGTTTTTTTGGTGGTTTCTAGACACAGTTTCTTTCTCCCTTACTATTCAGATAAGAACTGAACTATAGAGGTTTCCCAATTTGTTATATTTTAAATCTGGTGCAAAATTGGTCCATAAATAGACTGTGCTTGTTTTTTTAAGTAGAAGGTCAATAGATACGGAGCTTGTGTTAATTTTATAAAGCTTTTGTCCAGTTTTTCTTATGAGGTATCTCAACTGCAGTTGAATTTTTTTTTTTGCTGGACAATGTTTCTTGAGAAATATTGTCTTTATACATAAAGTTTGTTATTCTGTACGGTTTATTACAAGACAAGATGATATCAGCCACTTTTATTCAGATTGTAACTGAAAATGTATGCATTTTTCTAAAAGATGAAGACTCATGTGAAAGCAGATGTATGATTATTTACTGATCTAATGTAGATTATGCATTAATTCTGAGAGTAGCTATGTTTTAAAATCACAAAATTTGTGTACATTATAAAAATATGTGCTTATATGCAATTACTACAGGAAACGGTATCCTCAATAAATTCTATATGCCTAATTTCTTTTTCACAAGTCTACCACTGCTGGCCTTTTTCCCACCTCCAGCATGAATTAAACATAATTTCTCAAAATATGAAATGCAAAAATGTGAATATACTCAAACTTCTTATTAAAGCCATAGCATTATTATCGCAATATATTTGTAAAAAAAATAATAAAATAGAGACAAAAGAAGTTAAGCCATTTAATAAATATATAATCATTGTGTCTCCAACCATAAGCAGGCACGTTAGTATTACCAAACTGGCAGGTAACACAGCTCCTGGAATAGTACCTCAACATTGCCTCCCCTCATTTTCATGGCCACTGCTAAGTTTCACTGCCACCCTTTAACTACATTTCTGAAATTATTATCCTCAATAACCAATACCCACAACAGCCTGTGAAAGGTAAAATTAAATTGGAAATGTGAATGTGGATCAAGAAGCAGAGCTGTGTATGAATTAGGGCACCTCTACAAAGTTCAGCTTAATGCTTTCCTTTATATCGTCATTTCAATCTCCCATCCAAAAACTTAAGTGGAAAAAAAAAACCCAAACCCAGAAGAGTCAATGTCCCAGTAATTCTTTTTTGTAGAACTAGAGATGCCAATAGTAACTTATTGTCTTGAAAAAGGACACCTGTTAGCACAATTAAAGGCAATAAAGTCACTGCTTAATTCCACAACAATAAAGACTGATCTGTAAAAGTATTGCTAACATGTGCACTGGTCCTTAGGGGAAGAGCCTTTAAAGAGTCTAGTGCATTAATCTTCTGAGTCAGTGTCCTGGCTGTCATCCCAGTGGAGCTAAAAATTACAGCAATGTATTTCTGGCTTTAGGGTGAAATCTTATTAATTCCCTTTCCCGGAAGTTAAACACATTTTATCACACATGCAATTTTCACAGTGTTTGGATGGAACATTAACTTCCCTTATTTAAAAACAGAGAACTTACAATTAATGGTTTCTATATCCCTTGTGACAAGTCCAAAGACAGAGAAACACTTGTTCATATAGTAATCATATTCTGAAAAGCAGAGTCACTTGCAATGGGATGCTTTTCTCACACCAAAATCTTTAACTTCTGTAATAGACTCAGCACAGTATTTTAAACCTTCAGGAAACAGAAGGATCTTTACTATCCTCAGTACATCAAAAGAGATGTGAACATCTAGAAGTATGGAAAATCCCGCTTATTAAACATTAACATTAGGAACCTTTTCCAATGACCCATAGAAGGTAAAAGCAAAACCTGTCAATGGTGAGCAGAAAGCAATTTTAGACCTAAGAGAATGACTGCAAAGGATGTGGCAACAGAATCCAGACTGTATGGCCATGTCTGTCTCACTGTCTTCACAGTGGGACTTTAAATCTGGTTGAACAAATAAACATAATGCTTCGCCAGTGCACTGGTCTTGGCTTGGATGGAGTTAATTTTCTTCATAGTAACTCCCAGGGTGCTGTGCTTTGGACTACTGCTGGAAACAGTGTTGATAACACAGGGATATTTTAGACACTGCTGAACTGTGCTTACACACTTTTCTGTTTTTTCTGCTTCCTCACCCCACCCCATCGCTGAGTAGGCTGGGGTGCGTAAGAGTTTGGGAGAGGGCGCAGCTGGGACAACTGACCCAAAGGTTCATCCCACATCATACGACATCACACTCAGCAATAAAAGCTGGGGGAAGAAGAAGGGGGAGCATTTGGAGTTACAGCATTTGTCTTCCCAAGCAGTCATTACATGTGATAGAGCCCTACTTTACTGGAGATGTCTGAACACCTGCCTGTCAACGGGAAGTGGTGAATGAATTCCTTATTTTGCTTTGCTTGCACTCACAGCTTTTTGTTTCTCTATTAAACTGTTTTTATTTCAACCCATGTGTTTTGTCATTTCTCCTTCCCATTCTTTCCCCCATACTACTGTGGGAGGAGTGAGTGAGTGGCTATGTGGGGCTTAGCTACCTACTGGGGTTAGCCCACAATAACGAGGCAATATGTTGTAAGTGTAAAAATATCTGTGTATTTACAGATGAAAGGTTAAAGAAAAAAGGGTGTCTAGCAACAAAAGGAATGTAGTTACTGTATTGGAGCAGTCCTGGTTAGGAAGTCAAGATGATAATTTGATCTGGGCACTTGCCAATTGCCAATTAGTAGTTACAGAAGCAAGTGCCTTTCCCCCCCCCCCCCCGGC
>NW_010259900.1:12313-18168 GCF_000690775.1 Eurypyga helias
AGGATAGCTTGTAGCTGGACAACACAGATTGTCCACAGTAGTTGTTCACAACAGCAGATGATGAAAGAATAATAAACAGAAAAATAGCCAAGACTGGGACAAACAAGGAATGGTTTCTTCTCTATTTCTGAAATCAATCTCAAATATATATGGTCCATCTCACAAGAGAGTGAAAAGAAGGTTACAACATCAGGCAATCTTCTTGCCCTTGCTATTCTGCCTCCTATGCCTGTCCTTTTTAACTGTATGATTGATGCTGGAAGCGATAGTGGTGGTAGGTAACCAGCAGAGAATGTACAGTGCCAGAACAATGGATGTGATGAGTGACTGATCCACCTTCTGCTCCTCCAAGTCCTGCTCCAGCAGCCAGATCACAAAATCTCCTGGGGGTGGATGGCAAAAATTGCATCATGATACACAGCTAATAGGATGGCCCAGCAAATACTGGTCACCATGTGAAACACTGTACTACGCCACAGAGATCTTCACTCCGAAACAGTGCTGCTTCTTTGGTATTACCCTTATGACACATCTGCAGCACACCATTTTGCCCCTCCTCTTTGTATACTTTTGATTAGCAAGGATCCTTCTGTAAAGTTTCCGTTGTAGTGGAAAACAAGGCCTAAACAACAAAGTTTCCGTTGTACGAACAGTCTCATAAAATCTTCAACTGTACCAAAACAGAGCCCTTAGATAACTAAAAGCAGCAGTGCATTGTTCAGCTGCTCCTACCTCTCTGCCTGTCTTTCTGATGGCCTGTTATCCTTTGAATAACTCCAGGGAACACTGTAACAGTATATAGATACTTTGAACACACAAGAAAACTGAGAGATTTGAGTCCATTGTTCAGAGTTTATCTTAGAAGTGTGAAAACTGTGGGTGTAGAAAACCCAATATTTACTCAAAATTCAAAGCCAAGGACATTACAATATTTACATTACTCTTAGCTGAGAGCTGGCAGGTGACACATTCAAACAAGTGTTCATGACACTATTTGAGATGGAGCATGTGTTTCTGTTCCTTCAGGAATGAAGGACTGCACTGAACAGTACCTGGTAGAATTAGAAGAATGAGGTAAGATTCCTTCAAATTTTGAATTTGAATTTCTAGTGATTCTCTTGACAACAAACTGTAGACTTTAGCAAGGACATATGCTAGAGATGTAATATTTATTACATTTCAGAAATTCCTTGAGGGAAAATAAACATATGAAAACCTAAATACAGAAAAAAGTTCTTAAAACATCAAGATAAAATTACAGCACACATGCACAAATTAAGCTTATTCTGATTCTACACACTGTTAGAAGGATGTAGCAACAATAAAAATAACTCAATTTTCAGTCTGATTCTTCACCGTGACCTCCTCTTGATATTAAGTAGAAACAAATCACATATAATTAAGTTGGAGGTTTTGCTAACAGTTATCAATAAGCGGTCTGCTATGCAAGTGAAATTTTGAAGGTTCACCATAGATATTTTCTTACCTAATTGAAACAGAATACGTCATTATCAAAGTTTTATGATTAATGCAATTGCCCTTACTGTTTTTTATAAGATTTAATTATTGAGCAACAACAGATTTAAGAGCCCAATAAAAACTCCGATACAAGGGGTAGTTTAGTTTAAAACCACTACAGGAACCTGGGCATCAGCTGTGGTGTCTTAGTTGTGGAGTTAGGAGGACGTCATAAATTATTCCTTTAGACCAGAAGCATTCAATTTATGTAAGATACTTCTACAGCCCATAAAGCCATTAAAATTATATTGGAGTCTCTCAGCGTGAAGCAAAGAGAGAGTTAAACACAGGACACACTCCCCCTAGGACAGGGGTGGGTGTGGGGGGGATGGGGCAAACCCCTGCTTTGCAGGAGTGCCAAAACACGTTTATCTGTAATGCTTATTGACTGTTGTTAGAAAATTAATAAATTGTTTTATATTGTTCTTCTGAGTCATTGCTGTGACTCTACCGCTCCTGTTGCCCTGATGTGCAGGGGCAGCCTTTTCGGGGTATTATAAAGATTCACCTTCCTCGTCACCCACTGAGTAGGCCGAGACAACTTGAAAGCCTATACAATTCCTCCTTATGCCAATTTAAAATAAAGAAATGAGGTAGTACTTAATCCATTAAATCCATAGTTATTACCTCAATATAAAAGAACTTCATATTAACAGATTTCATTAATTAATGATTGTTTTTAAGTATTAATATTTATTTAGCAGTATTAAATCTGTGAGTAACTTCATACACAATCAGTGTTTTTTTCTTGTTTCCCAGAGGAATACATGTGCAACCTTAAAATTATACTCTACATATTATGCCAGAAAACCTGACATTCCCATATGAACTATGGCCAAGAAATTCTAGAAAAGGATAACAGTAATAGTTACATATGAGGAAAATACTCTTGAAGTCAGGGATTGCTCAGTTGGTGTTCATGAGGCATATTTCTTTATTTGGAAGCATCTGTTTATCCACTGACTATGTTTATTATTTGTACTGTGTTCTCAGTCAGGAACCAAACAAGATAAGTAGCGGAAAGGTCATTTCTTATAGGGATGCTTGAAGCCATTGTTCATATTGTGAAGACAGAAAACAGAGAGATGTTGTCACACTTCTCACACTTCATAATTAGTCTGTGCTAATTTGCTGTGACATTCCTTCATAAATAGGCATACATATTTCTTAAGTTATATATTCAAGTAAAAAAAAAAACGAACAAGCTGTTCTATATTCAAGAACTTTGTAACACTACTGCTGTAGTAGACCATTATAAATACAAATATATATATTTTTTTAAACATTCAATTCAATGATAAATTAATTTCTCTTTCACCCCACTAATGCCTACATTTCAATTCAAAACTGAAATAAATGTGGCTTTTGTCTTTTATTTCATCACAGTTACAATCAGAACTGCTGATTTGAAAAGACAAATGTCCCACAGATTAATTCACTATGTACATTTTGTTCAGAAAGATTGAAAGCTCTGGGAAGAGCTGTGTGTAGCTAACATCTTCCAGGTATGGGTGTATGACATAAGTGGTAGAATGGGACTATGGGTTTCATTTTCATTCCAAAGCAGCAACTGAGATTAGGCTGCTACAGCTGTTACAGAAAACCCACACAGTCTAATTTGAGGTTTCCCAGGTAAAAAATGAGCTTTTGGGGTTGGGTTATCAGTCAAATGTTGACTTTTGCTGTTGGATAAGCCATACTTGACATAAGCCAAGAACAAGCAGGGACAGATCCTACATCAAGTTCATGGATCAAAAGACCTCATGTTTTGGGAAAAGTGAGGTATTAAATTTATAACTGAAACTCCAAGGAAAAGTTTTCATATGTATCTGGGCATTTCAAAAGATGTTCAAAGTTCTCCAGGAGGGAGGGGTTGGGGGAGGCAGCGTAGGAGGGAATGAGGACAGCAATATTAAAATACTAAGTATATGAATATATTATTTGCTTTAATTTTCACTGATTCTTTTTTTAATATTTTATTTTTACAGTGAGGTTGACGGTACTCGCAGACTCATATTTTCTGGGTTTTCTTGAATATTTTAATTTAAAAAATCATAACCCTATAGACATAATCTGCAAATACACATAGGATCTAGACATTGACTTCTTCCCCGTCTTTCATCAGCATTAATACATACTTAGGTATAAAAATTGAGCAGAATATTTTGCTGCAGTTGGGGAAGAAAGCAAACAGGAGCCAACACAGACTATCACAGCTAATTACTAATTACATTGCTAATTACTATTACATCCCATAGCTAATGATTAAAAGTAATTAGCAAGCATAAATAGAAAACACTTCCTAGAAAGCCATTTAAATTCAAAGGATTTTGAAAAACTTACACTTTACGTTATACACGGACAGGAGTTCTGATATTCGCAGTCATAACAACATAGTTGCAGCAAATTTCTACACAGTTTACAATTCTTCCTTCCCAGGGTAAAAAAAATGCCAAACAAAGAAAAAACAGGTACTAGAGCCAACAGCCTGAAAATGAAAACATGTTTAGGAGATGCCAGATCTGATTGCCTGATGAAGGTGAGGTTGCTGCAGCTCTGTGCTGGTTTTGGTTGGGACAGAGTTAATTTTTTTTCACAGTCGTTAGTCTGAGGCTATGGTTTGCATTCATGCAAGAATGTGTTTTGGGTCTGCACAGAGTACTGACAGCGCTGGTCTTTTTAGTTGTTGCTAAGGAATGTTTGTACCAATTCAAGGACTGTTTCAGCTTCTGATGTTGTGCCTGTGTTCCCAAATTCTTCGCTACAAGAAGCTGGGAGGGGACACAGTCAGGATGGCTGGCCCAGACTGGCCAAGGCAGTATTTCACTCCAAAAAATGTTATGCTCAGTGATTGGGCTGGGGGTTGGGCCAGGGCAGAGCTCTCTCTCTCTCTCCAGCCTGGTTCTCAATCTGTTTGTGGGTGATGAGCGGTTGTATCATTTGTTTTCCATCCCATTATTTTCATTACATATTCAAATATTAAATTGTTCTTAAGTCACGAGTTTGTCTTCTTCCTCCAACTCTCCTGCTCCACTGAAAGAGGAAGGGGGAGGTGAGAGAGCAGCTGTGTGGTACTCGGTTGCTGGCTGGGATTAACCCACAACAAGCTGCCTGGTTTTAACCTGTGATTTAGAAGCAGTAGTGAGGCTGAGTGTGTGTTCCCAAGAGGCACTTACACAGCTGCAACACACACACACACAGTGGAAGACTCAAAGGTAAAACCACTCAACATACAAACACTAGTGGCACAAACAGCTTCATCCTTTCTCTGGCTGATCAGGAGGAAGGACTGTTTAGTTGGAAGTACACGTACTCAACATGGATCCCTGCTGTAACTTGCCCTGAACATTCGGTCCATCCAGTAGCTGGCACCTGCATCCCAACTCCCCAATTGCTGGCACCTGGACATAGAAGTCAGAGGCCTGCAGCTCCCCTCCAGCTGATGGTATAGATCCCCTTTTAATCCTGGATGCACTCACACATCCCCACTTGCCCCCGTACACTATGGATCCCCCAGTAACAGGCCTTAAGACACTAAGCATATCAAGTAGCTGGCCCTGGACCCCCCAGCCTCCCAGTTACCTTTCATGCCCACTGACACCCCGACATATACATCATGGGCTCTCAGTAGCTGGCTTTGACACCCGGGCTATCCAGGAGCTGGTCCCTGACTCCCTTGCCTCGTGCAGAGACAAAGACATGCAAAGAGGCTTCTCCGTCTACCCACAGACCACAGTCACTTCCATAGTCAGTTTGGACATCCGTGTCCCTACAGCAGCTGACACGGGAATCCTCTGGTCTCTCCAATACGGGACCCAGACTGTTGACCACATGGATACCTGGCACGGAAGCCACTCATCTGACTCACTGGCTACTTCAGCCTGACGATCAGTAGCGACCCTACACTGACATTCACACCAATGCAATACGGACACACTCTGTACTCTCAAGTTTGCTGGCACCAGACACGCGGGACCCTCTGCCCCGTGGTCCAGCCTCAGTCGCTGGCACTTCAACCTCCACGCACACATGCATACAGAGAGAGTGCCTTTACTCTGGAAAATAAAAGTGGGGCATAAGAATACAGGACAGATGCTGCTGATCAAGCACAGAGCACAAGCAGACAAGGTGAGTCCTAGTTCCAGGCACCAGTTTATATTTTGTTTCACTCCATAATACATCAACCTGAGGGGTTGCTGTCACCCCGACACCCACGGCACTGCGGACCGAGGGGCACGGGTGGGGAGGGGGATGTTGCAGCAGGGGCACGACCCGGAAGGGGTGCGAGGGTCAGATCGGGGGGTTCCGGTGAGGAGCGCAGCGCGGTGTTTGTTCGG
>NW_010259900.1:18484-34891 GCF_000690775.1 Eurypyga helias
TTCTTATCTCAGCTTTTACCGGCCTCCCTTGCTTTTCCTCTGGCCCTCACTGGGAGTGGGGGGGCGGGGTAGCAGAGGGACTGGAGGTGCTTAACTGCCAGACAGGGTTTAATCACGACACAGGGTACTGACTAAGACCCCGCTTACACAGGACTGGCCTCTTTTATCCACTTACACCTCTAGTTTTCCTTGATTTTTCCTCTCTGATCCATCTCAATCCCTTCCCTGACTGTGGTTCCTTCCTCTAAACATCCCAGCATAAATCTACTACAGTATCATAATGCTCTTGTCTGCATTCCATAGCGTGTCCCATACTCCCGCAGGCAGTAGCTCCATCAGCACCAAAGGTGATAAGGACACCCTCTCCATCAGAGTCCTCCTGGTGCTGAGGCTCTCCTGAGACAGTCCTGAAACGACCCCAGGCTCCAGTCTGTATTAGGGCAGGGGGGTTACTCTCCCAGTGCTGAACTTCGGCCCTCCTGTGGGTGTTGTGGTGGGTTGACCCTGGCTGGAGGCTAGGTGCCCATGAAGCCGTTCTATCGCTCCCCCTCCTCAGCTGGACAGGGGAGAGAAAATACAAGAAAAAGCTTGCGGGTTGCGGCAAGGACAGGGAGGGATCACTCACCAATCACCATCATGGGCAAAACAGACTCAACTTGGGGAAAAATTAATTTATTACAAATCGTATCAGAGTAGAAGACGACCCAAATCTTAGAACACCTTCAACCCATCCCTCCTTTCCCAGGCTCATCTTCACTCACTCTTTTCTCTACCTCCTCCCCCCAAAAGCAGTGCAGGCGGATGAGGAATGGGGGATGTGTTCAGCTCATCACAAGTTTTCTCTGCTGCTCCTTCCTCCTCAAATGATAGACTCCTTACACTCTTCCCCTGCTCCAGCATGGGGTCCCTCCCACAAGAGACAGTCCTCCACAAAATTCTCCACTGTGAGTTCTTCCCATGGGTGGCAGTTCTTCATGAACTGCTCCAGGGTTGGTCCTTTCCACAGGGTGCAGTCCTTCAGGAATAGACTCCTCCAGTGTGGGCTTCCCACAGGGTCACAAGTCCTGCCAGCAAACCTGCTCCAGCCTGGGCTCCTCTCTCCCCAGGACCACAGGTCCTGCCAGAAGCCTTTTTCAGCACCGGCTGCCCATGGGGTCACAGCCTCCTTTGGGCATCCCCCTGCTCTGGCATGGGGTCCTCCATGGGCTGCAGGTGGGTCTGTGCTCCACTGCAGATTTCCATGGGCTGCAGGGGCACAGCCAGCCTCACCATGGTCTGCACCACAGGCTGCCGGGGAATCTCTACTGAAGCAGCTCCTCCCCCTCCTTCACTGACCTGGGTGTCTGCAGAGTTGTTTCTCTCACATCACTCTCTATGGTTGCAGTTTCTCTTGTCCAGTTATGTTATTTCCCTTTTTGAGGATGTTAACCCAGAAGTGCTACCACCGTCGCTGATAGGCTCAACGCTGGCCCACGGTGCGTTCCTCTTGGAGCCAGCTGACATTGGCTCTGTCAGACACAGTCTAGTAGCTTCTCACAAAAACCACCCCTGTAGCCCTCCTCACTTCCAAAACCTTACCACGTAAAACTGATACAGGTGTGTAGAAACAAGCCTTTTATCAAATAAGCTAACGAAGATGTTCTGCTGAGAACACAGCTTTTGTTTTACTTTGAAGTTTGCAGTTTGGTGCTGGCTCACTATTACTTTTTAGATGTATAAATTCTAAAATCCTATTTAAGCAATTTTAAACTAAGCTCCTAAAAATCCGTTGGTTTAAAGTCTTCAGATAGTAAGTTGTTTAAAACCAAGTTTAGGCAGCTAGAAGCAGGCGGCTTCTTAAGATGAGTATTCACACATGAGCTATCAACAGCTTGATGTCCGCATCTGAGAGCTGCAAGAAGTTTTACTAATAGCTATAAAAAAAAGTTAGGCTTCACAAACATTGCATTCCGTCATGAATGCTGGGAACTTTCTCTTTTTCCCTGTTTTGGCCCTTCTTTCTTGTAAAGGGAGTTCGTGAATGTCAGTGTAAATTCAGAAACCTTCCAGATAAACTATAATTAAGATGGAATTGAACAAATCAAGCCTTGGGAAAAATAGGTCACAGAAATGCTTGCATATTCACAAGAGTGATGTTTTTAGAAAAAGTGTGTCTGAAAACCCAGAAATTCAAAGTGATATTTCATAGTGAAGCATTCTATTCTTCAAGACTTTCCCATCATTTCCAATATTCTACTTCTTCCCATTATATCATGCCAAATTATATTAACTGCTCTTCTGGAATTATAAAAAGAAAATTTATCAAATCAAAAAGCTTTCCCCATTTTTTTTCACTGTTTTACTGTCTACTTACCTCACAAGATATTTATTATTTTGCCATTTCAACAGACTACAGTTATCAGAAACATTTTCATATTCTATACACATTAAAAACAGGTTAGAGTTCAGAAAGTGTTATTAAATCCCTGTCAAAGCCTGAGGCTTGGGTATGAAAATACACTCCCATCTGCTTTCTTTATAACATACAAACACCAATATAACAATACTATTGTCTTTTGTGATACAGACCTCAAACTGAGAACATCCATTATGGCTCTTTGCTGACTGAAGAGCAGCTCTAGACTAGAGGTTCCACACCATTATAAAAAATAAAAAATATAGGTCGTTGCCTTAGACTGCCAAAACAGAAGTGGAAATGTAGACGATGGTTGTAGTTGTAAGCGAAACAAGGGCAGAGAGAGCCTGAGCACTGTACCACTGATTTTCCACATCTCTTACTTGTTAACCTGTACCCCAGAATGATTTTAGCCTGTGCCAGCCAGCAATCTGCCAGACTGCACTCACACATTGCTGGGTGAGGTGTGTGCCAGCAGTCGTTCCTGAAGCACAGTATGTATGAACAGGCCTTCATTGGGTTTAGTCTCCCAGCACCTTATCTAGTGCTCCAACGTGATCCTGTCCGGCTTCGGACTCTTAGGCCTTTCTGATGTGAGCGCATAAATATAGAATAATTTAGGCTGAGAGGGTCATCAAGAACAGTCTCCTGCTTGAACGCAGGCCTAACCTCAAAGTTAGCTGAGATGGCACAGATACACTTCTCTGGTAATAAAGCACGTATATGCCTCCAAGTAACACAGAGATTAACGTACACAAGCAAAGACTCTTAAACGTAAAAACATTACAATGGAAACTATTTACAATACACTTAAATCACTTCAGCACATTTTAAAAATCATTATTCTTCCCTATAGTTAAGTGTAGGGATCACTGCATTTCATTCTTTCCCCTCACTTTTAAAGCTTTGGTACAGATAAAGAAATGCCATTGCAAAATTGAGATTAAAAACTTACTTTCTCAAATTATATTTCCTCATTATTAAGGACTATAAATGCATACTAAAAATATACCATCTTATTAATATTTAAGATAATGTTCTTTATAAATTCAAAAGTAGTAGCAAACCCCACCCCCAAAAAAAGATTTCTTCTCTCTCTAAAGAAACCAGTTTGGATTCACTATACATAACTTACACTTTGTGGGAAAAAAGAAAGGGCGAGGCTTAGAGTTTAAGCATAAATATTTCAGATCATTCTACTTCTTGAATCACAAAATAAATTTTCAATGAAATGGCAACACTGCAGTTTTATAAATACAAGAAGATATTAATTTATTAATTTATTATGGTATATGTGTTGAAGCACCCATTAGGTGCACCTCCCAAGCCTATCCTTCAGGCAAAAGAAAGCATTTAAAATCATAATGTATTAGACACACTTGAGTCACTTCCTAAAAAGAGGCTGGAAAAGATGAAAAAGTGCTATTCCAGTTTGGCTGAATGGATCACATCATGGCACGATGCAGTTAATGTTGTACACAGTAGGCTCATTTTAATACTCAGCAAAACATAGCAATTCCTAAATTTCAAAGTGTTAAAGCAAGAAGTAGGATGTAATAGGAAACCTGCATTTTGTACATTGGATTTCATCTACCAGACGTAGTTAACTGTAACATATTAGCCAAATCACACTGACAGAAAAATAAAATACCTACCTGTTTTAGGGTCAACAGAAAAATATGGCTGTCCCTGAAGAATACTGTACACTACTCTGGCGCTGTTTCCATATGTAGGGTCATCTGCATCTGTGGCTGTCACCTGTAAAACAGACGTACCTGTATAAACAGGAAAATAAAAGTTAATTGATAATAAACACAATTTTCAGACAAATATAAATATTTTTAGGTGCATTTTTGAAGCCTCTAGAGTCTCCATATTTTACAATTAAAAGATTGATAAAATTTTCTCTGAATGTTACTATCCTATCACATTTTTCAGGAAAACTATATATACTCATTTGAAAAAACCTTTTTCTCTTTCTCTTTATGTAAGCGTATGTAACATGATTACATATATATATAATCATAAATAATAACTACACAGCATGTCTTTTTATGCGTGTTCACACATAAAAACCCCGTAGTTGGATATTGCTTAGATTTCTGAACACTCATATTTATAGACTTCAGGGTTATCTTCATCCATAATACAAATTAATGTTGACGTGCATATTTAAAATAATTTACATAAATGCCCCCAACTCAATGAAAGATACCAAGGGAATAAAAAAAATCTACTTGTCAGAAGGCATCAAAGATCTGAATATGAAATAACTGCTAGAACCTTGTTGGAATTCCAATGATGGAACCAAATTAGAAAGATACGGAGTTCAAAAGACAAATATTTGCATGCTGTTAATAAATACAATTAGAAAAATAAAATTACAGTTTCTAGTATGTCACTAAGTCTGATAATCTATGAGTAACACTTTGCAGAAATAAAATGCTTAAGTACGGCACGTGTAGAATAGAGAGAAGTGGGTTTACATTTTACTCTATTTTTCAAGATATTTAATTAATCTCTTTTGCTAGCACTGCCCAACACTACACGTAAGCAATCAGTAAATGAAAGATTTGCAAGTTAATAAAAGTTCAGCCTTCATCCCATTTGTTTATCCTTCCACAGACACTGCTTTCTACAGATTCCTTTGGCCCAGTATTAAAGTACAGGAATAATAATAACAGAACAGACTGCTCTCATGGAATTCTGAATCTGAAAGTGGTTTCTCTGTCGAATTAACCACTGAGGCGTCACGTCCACTCTGTGGTCTTCAATTTCACATTTTAGTTGTGAGGAGAAGTATGCTTTTGAATCGAATCCCTTTATCTCTCACTTACCGTACTTTGATTTGCTTAATGGAAGTTTCAGAGCACAGTAACTAGATTCCTTTGGATGATACTAAACCAGAAGATATGATATGAAAGCCAACCGTATCCTGGGCAGTAGCAGGAGAAGTGTGGCCAGCAGGTCAAGGGAGGTGATTCTGCCCCTCTACTCTGCTCTTATGACCCCCCACCTGGAGTGCTGCATCCATCTGTGGAGCCCTCAACATCAAAAGGATATAGACTGGTTGGAGTGAGTCCAGAGGAGGCCCCAAAGAAGCTCCGAGGGCTGGAGCACCTCTCCTGTGATGAAAGGCTGCAAGAATTGGGCTTGTTCAGCCTGGAGAAGAGGAGGGGCCGGGGAGACCTTATTGGACCTTCCAGTACCTGAAGGGGCTACAAGGAAGCTGGGGGGGACTTTTTACAAGAGCCTGTAGTGACAGGACAAGGGGGAATGGGTATAAATTGAAATCAGGGAGGTTTAGATTAGATATCAGGAAGAAGTTCTTCACAGAGAGGGTGGTGAGGCACTGGGACAGGTTGCCCAGAGAAGCTGTGGATGCCCCATCCCTGGAAGTGTTCAAGGCCAGGCTGGATGAGGCTTTGAGCAACCTGACCTAGTGGAAGGTGTCCCTGCCCATGGCAGGGGGGTTGGAACTAGATGATCGTTAAGGTCCCTTCCAACCCAAACCATTCTATGATTCTATGATTTAGCAGCACATCTGACTGCTAGTGGACATTTAGTCTCAGAGACCAGACAAGATCTAGTCTGAACTAAGACTTCCCAAAAATGTATGGTGTGGACATCAGATCCTCAGTTCCAGCTGTTTAACTTCATAGATGAGTTTCCATTGCACAGGACTGTTTGTCAATGTCCACACCCTTAGTGTACAGTGGGAACAGTAATACCTAAAATCATGGTGTCTCCCTTCGAGTACAGCAAAACACGCATGCAAATCTCCGCAGATTTACATTCTTCAGTTTTTCAGAAACTATTCATTCATTTCTGCCATACTGACTTGGACATCCAAAACTTGCTTTTTGTATATCTAATGGAGATGTAGTAAAAGGTACAGCAAATGTGTCTCCATACTTAAACATAGTGTCTTGTGGTTTGTGAACAGCCTAAATGTGTAGTCTTGTTAAATATAATCACACAACAGATATAAGGATACCTGGAGGAATTTGAATACTGTAATAAAATCAAGCTGGAGCTAGTAGTCTGTTCACAGGCATTCAGGAGTTAACGGTAAAACTGGCTAAATTATTGTATTTGGGTTTATGTGTCAAGGTAAACAAATATGATTTAGCGGACTGTAATTTTCTTCAAATGTTCTAGAGGCCTATTCAGTCATATTTACATATCTAAACTTAGAATAAGAGTTCTGCAAATCACATCAGGTCACTTCAAAGAACAGGAAATGCATTTTTTACACTATTCCAAAGTTTATCTAAATACTGTAATGATGTATTTCTGTAGTCCAGTTTGGCAAGAATTTCATACTTGAAGTAGAAAAGCTGTGATCTTTCTGTCTTCTAGTTAAGCTTGTTATATTCAAGTGTGAAGTCCTGTCCACTCTAATTAGTTTTACCTTTATTCATGGCTTCATTATTTTATGTTGGAATCTTGTGGAATCATTAAAAATCTATGTTAGTGATATACATTGATTTTATTCTTTTTAACTGCATACAACAAAAAAATACCCATCCAATAGACACAGTCAGTCACCTACCAGAGTTGGATTCCAAGTGCTGGGCAACTTCTGTACCTTTCCTGTTTCCACATAAAGAGTTACCAACAGCAGGTTTTGGAATGGATGAACCAATTTTGGCAATTTCAGAGGAAGAAAATATCAGAAATACTGAGATTTCATAGTACTGCCATTCTTCAGAGACTTTCTTCTCTTCTTATTTTTAAATATATGGGATAGAATCTGAGTGCTTGCATTGCCCATTGATGTGGGACAAAGAAACGGGGCTAGTGAAAGGCGGTATCTCACATAAGCAGCTGACAGGTCATGGTAGCATGAATGGAATGCTATTATACCTTTAAATCCACCACAGCGATTTTCTAATACATCTTTCTCTCTCTCCTAGGAAACACCTGATAATAGTAATTTCGTATTGATAAGTGACAGTGTTCTCTTACCATCTAAAAGAACACTTAGAATCACAAGTTTTAACTCAACCCCCTCCCCGCCTCTCCTTCAGTGCAGTGTTGCCCATCAGATGCTTAACTTTTTCCTTTATTACACAATCATGCTCAGCATCTTCCAAGATACATTCATACTGGTTTTGTTGCATAACCCTTGTCTAATTTGCTGAGCACAGAGAAAAGGCAACTTGTAAAAGCTGTGGGTTAGAATGCCTGTGAGAAAAAATGCAGAGGGTACCTTTACCTTTCAATTACTCCTTTCAAAGTCATCTCATCACCATGTCAGACAAATCACGACTCCAAATGTATTTGCACCATTCAGCTGCAGCATTGGTTTTTGCTGTTGAGCTATGTGTAATGAGGGATTTAGATGGAAAAGTATACAATATGGCTTCCTTGCTATTTTTAATGTTAACAATTCGGAAGAAAATAATCTAATGCAAATAATAAGGAGCTAATTTCCCTGGAGAACTCAGAATTGATATGAACATCAGACCCTGAGGCATGCCTTCCGTACTTTCTTCACCAACCTATTGTGAAAGTATCTGTCAAGGAAAAACCTCAAAATTTTGCTATGAAAGCATTTTGACACTTCTGTTAGGCAATAAGAGACTTTTTTCCCCCAAAGTACAGGTTCTTCCTATTCAGAGTACAACTACTATTCCACATGATTTCATGCTACACTTTAGAGATTACATATTGGGAATTCTGTTTTCTTAGCTAATGCTTTATACAGCACTGTGAAGTATGTCTATACACCCTGAACACTGTTGTTCAAGCTTTGCCTTTTTTTCTGTTATGAAAAATAAGGATCATGTCATTTGGGAAATCAAATCGTAGTTTTATTTCAAAATCTCTTCTGTTTTTCTCTTTTTAAAAGTAAGTTTAAAATAAAAAGCTTGTAATGTTATATATACAAGAAATCTGAAGGGAAATAGTTCAATCTGTCCCTCTGAAGACAAATTTTTAATGTTTAATATGGCAGTTCAATAAAACATGTCTTCCGAGAATGCAAATCTGTATGCATGACTTTCCACAGTTTGCGGCAGTGTTAAAATCTCAAATGGATCAATACTGAAGAAAAAGTGAAAGAACAAAAAATAAGTTGTTTAACAAACCAGGGATTTCCTGCCAAATTAAACTAATTTTTAAAATTGTCTTGAAAACACTAAACATTCCAAACAACATTTTAGTTTCATTCTACATTAGGACATAGTGATTTCATCAGGAAATCAACATTTTGAGAACAGTGATTATATTACTGATCCAAGTCCTCACTGTAGATAATGCCAATATTTTTTGTTAGCTATCTTCATTAGAAGACAAAAACCAAACAACACAGGAATATAAATAGGCACATCTCATACAAATCATATTTATGAACACTGTGAATACTGTCTTTCAGATTATCTAAAATTACTTCTACATTACATTATAATATCTTAGAAACAAGTTCAGAAAAGTCCAGTGTGTCTCTTAATTTCCTAGAAATTATTCTTTTCTTATGCTTGACCTCAAATGAGAAAATTAAATATGCAATATTTCACTCACTTTGAAGCTACCTGAAATGAGCAGATATGGAAGGCTTTTACTGATTAGAAGTGTTCTTATTTCCTTTTACATTTAGATAACGATGACTTTCATACACCGTAAAACAGAGCATAGTTGCAGCTCTGAATGAGAGTGAGTTTTCTACACTACATAAGAAATAATTTCAGATATAAACCTTGGTTCTTGACCCGCTTTCAAGAAAAGGTTCAATGAAGGCAAGGAATAGGTGTTTTCTTTCATCTCTTACAGCATAGTACATAAAGCATAAATAATACGTTCACTGTGCCACAGTGAACACTGTGATCTAATATTTGGCAAATAATTTAACAAACCTTACCTGTACTTTCTTGTCAGTGACCTAAAAAAAGAAATGTAATGAAGGTCCTACAGTTTTTACAAGTAAATCAAGAAAGGTTCAACTTGTGGGAAATACACCAGCTTAACTTTTTGAGGAAACAGACCTGTTGCTGAAACTAAACAGCATAACAGAGATCAAAATACCACCTGCCGCTCAGAGTGACAGAAACATTGAAAGATCTTTCAGTGACCACGTAAAAAAAGTGGAAGAAAATTCTGAAGTAGAGAAGCATCATTAGGAATACATAAAATTACAAAAAGTTCAGTTATGTATAGACTACACAGCTAAATGTTAAAAACCATGTTAATTACAGAACTAAAAAAAAATTACATGGGGATCTCCATTATTTGACAGAGAGCATGTATCCTGTGGAAGCAAGAATAGAATTAGCCTTCCTGAGACTGCAGAAAACAAAATACTTCCAGTATGCAACAAACACAGAAAAATCAGTAAGGGAAAAAGAAAATAATGGTCATAAATTTGCAATGAAAATATAATGTATGCCTACATCAGATTGCCTGTATGGTGGGATATGAAAATGCAGTTTTATTCACACAACAGGAAAGCTTTCTGGAATATATATTTTAATGATTTACCTCAGGTACAACCCGTAAAGTATCTCATTTATAAAACATATGCATTAATGCTTTATTATATCACTACAACTTCCTTGGTTCACCATAATCTCCTCTGTTTTATAACCCAAACTGCCATCCCAGATTAAGTATTGTGCTTTTGAAAACTATTCTTTGGAAAACAAAAACTTATATAACGTAGTTCTACAGTTATACCAAGATTCAAACGACTACAGATTTATGACTAATATCTATGTATGAATACTACATTTTGAGAGGATGAAATAAAAGATAACATTTATAATAGAATGAACAAATGAAAAATAATTACACTAGCTGCTTTTGACTTTGAGGATAACATTGATTTCCTTTCCACTGTCTTTCCTCTTTGCAGAAAATAAAAGGCTTCCACAGGGGAAGGAAATAATCAATTGATTAAAATGGTCTCCATTAAAGACAAAGGAAACTGAAGAAAGAGGAAGACAGAGTTATGCATTTTTTAGACAGTTGATAAAGAAAACTAATTTCACATCAAGACAGGCAGTATTGTGATGAGAGACAAGTGAGATAAGAGCTCAGATGCTACTGAAATGAACTTCATTGCTAACAGTAAAGCTTTGTGCCACAGTGAAATGTCAAAGACAATTGAGGAAGTTTCCTACAGTCCCACAATATTCTTACTGGGAGATGTATCCTGTAGTGCTTCCCACAAAGGCACATTGCTTAAATAGTCCTAGTGTTATGACACTACTTAGAAAAATACTGTCCTTCTGTACTTCCACATATTGCTCTTGAGAATGATATTTGTGATAGTATGCTTAGATAGTTACAATAGGGAATTCGACACTGAAAACATGTCCTGTTATATGCACATATATGTATAACCTTACTGTCTAATTAGAATGAAGATCTAAATGTTTATAGCTCTAAGAAGTAAAAGATAAGATCAAGGAAGTCAGTGTTGGAGAGGATTTAAAAGAAGAATGAAAAAATTTGCAAATTATCTGTAATCTGAAAATCTTTATTAGCTATATACTGAAAAACCAGGATTGTCTAATAACTAATATTCTTCCGGTAGAGATTCAGAAGAGTCCATTAGAAATAATAAGATTAAGTACTAATAATAGAATGTGGGAGGAGGGGGAAAAAGAAATTACAGCAAAGATGAGGTAGCAATTCCCAGTTAGAGGGAAACAGACTGTGGAAAAGAAGAAAATCATAAAAGGGAAGTTGCATGGTAATATGGGAAACCTATGAAAGACGAAGAGAAAAGGAAATAAAAGGAGAACAACGAGACTTCTCCCTCCATGCACTCTTGTTTCAAGGGGGGCCACAGGAAAAAAATAAAAAAGCTTAGAGTTTTCCATAGCTGGGAAAGGATACCTGAAACAGTGCTCTGTGGGAGGACTTGGAAGAGAGGAGAGGACTGGGAATGGAGCAAGGTACTACAAATACCTATGAAGAACCAAGCATTAGATCAAGACAATTATGATGCAGACAGGTATGGAGGAAATTTCGAGAAGAAAATCAAGCAACTGTTCCTATGTATCAGTACAGTGGCAGTAACAGAAAGAATGAAGAAGCAGCAATAAAGTCTGGGAAAAGAATCACAGAATCATAGAATGGTTTGGGTTGGAAGGGACCTTAAAGACCATCTAGTTCCAACCCCCCTGCCATGGGCAGGGACACCTTCCACTAGACCAGGTTGCTCAAAGCCTCATCCAGCCTGGCCTTGAACACTTCCAGGGATGGGGCATCCACAGCTTCTCTGGGCAACCTGTTCCAGTGCCTCACCACCCTCTCCATGAAGAATTTTCTCTTGATATCCAATCTAAATCTACTTGCTTTCAGTTTAAACCTGTTACCCCTTGTCCTGTCACTACAGGCCCTTGCAAAAAGTCCCCTCTCAGCTTCCTTGTAGGCCCCTTCAGGTACTGGAAGCCTCCTATAACATCTCCATGGAGCCTTCTCCAGGCTGAACAAGCCCAACTCTCTCTGTCTGTCCCCCTAGGAGAGGTGCTCCAGCCCTCTGAGCCTCCTCTAGACTCACTCCAAACGGTCAATATCCTTTTAAGGTTGAGGGCTCCACAGCTGGACACAGCACTCCAGGTGGGGTCTCACCAGAGCAGAGTACAGGGGCAGAATCCCCTCCCTCGACCTGCTGGCCATGCTTCTCTGGATACAGCCAAGGATACGGTGGACTTTCTGGGCTGCCAGCGCACACTGCCGGCTCATGTCCAGCTTTACATCCACCAAGTCCTTCTCTTCGGGGCTGCTACCAATCCACTATCCACCCAGCCTGTACTTGTGCCTGGGATTGCTCCAACCCAGGTGCAGGAGCAAGGCACTGAACTCATTTACTCAAAAGGAAGAATGTTTATAATGAAATAAATTATGTATTTGTGTGTTCATATAGATATGTCAGTTCCAACAAAAGAAAATATAATACTTTTCAAGAACAGAGATACTCTTTCCTTCACACTCAATCCCACCATCCAAGTCACTGACAAAGATGTTAAAACAGCACCGATCCCAACACTGACCCCTGAGGAACGCTGGTCTCCACCCAGACACTGAGCCATTGACCACCACTCTCTGAGTGCAACCATCAAGCCAGTTTTTTATCAATCGACCATTCCATACATCAAACTCATTCATCTCTAATTTAGAGACAAGGATGTCATATGGGATGTTGTCGAATGCTTTGCACAAGTCCAGGTAGGTGACTTCAGTTGCCCTTCCTTTATCCACCAGGGTCGTGACCCCATCGTAGAAGGCCACCATATTTGTCAGGCACGATCTGCCCTTGCTGAAGCCATGTTGGTTGTCACCAATTACCCCGTCATTTTCCACATGCCTTATCATGGTTTCGATGAGGATCTGCCCCATGACCTTGACAGGCACAGCGGTGAGACTGACTGGCCTATAGTTCCCTAGATCCTTCTTTTTTCCCTTTTTAAAAATGGGGTTATGTTTCCCCTTTCCAGTCAGTGGGAACTTCACCAAACCACCACAACTTTCTGAAGGAGAATGGGGGAAATTTTTTATATCCTTTTAAAACATGATATTTTGAGAGTCCATTTAATAAAGTCTGATTTTGTATGATACTTAGGAAAGAATACGTATTTCCTACTTTACATAAGATTAATGACACTTAGGTCAATGAAGAGGCCACTGGTATAAAAATCAGTCTCTGCTTCCAAATTGTCACAGCTCTGAACTTCATGGTTCAAGAATAAGATTTAATATATTTCCATCTTTCCAGGATTGGTATGATTACTACATGTTTGCAAATATTTCATGTGCTACACTTCATTTGTATATCCAAGAAAAACACGGTAGATGTGTTTGGAATGCACTAATCTTACTATCTGTAATGGAAGCTGTGGTTTTGGCCCGCTTAGTCTCTCCACATGAAATCTTTCTTTGCAAGATGTGAAACTGCAGTTCAAACAAGTTTGCAGACTTCTACAAACAGATTAAACTTTCCTCACTACACAACCACATATGCCTGAACTCAGCATAATAATGTCAGGAGCTACCACAGAAGAGGAACCAAATGCAGATTCCCAGTTTAAAATTAATTTTACCTATCTACAGTAGAAAAGTTGTACAAGGTACCCTCCCATCCAAAATATTTCTATTAACAAAATATCGTATCTGACTTTTAAGCATAAACCTTCTTTTACTTTCTGGCCTATTCATATGAGCTATCATTACCATTCCAAGTGAGGAAATTATGACAAACCATTAAGTTTCAGTGAAAACAGCCATCTGTTCTTATATGTATGATCAATATTGTTATGAGGTATTACATATATTTTAATATTTTTCTCTTTTAATTTTTAAAATTTTACTCAGCAGATGTTAAAAAATATCACCTGTGTATTAGACAAAGAGAAACGAAAAAATCATCTACTTCTCACTTGAGAAAGTTAGCCACATCTTGGACTTCAACATCACTTCTTAGGTGGGGTGCAGAGGGATTTATGGAGAACATGAAAAGTGTGTCTCCATGAGGTAACTGTATGTACTGTCCATTCAGTAATAAAAGACAGCAGACATATTTCACACAAAACAGTCATGACAGTTAAACTTTCTTAAAAAAAAAAACTAGCACAAAAGTCATATTTCAATCTTTCTATCCTAGACTAGTTATGTAGCTTTGATATTGTGGTATTAGAGGAAACTTAAAAACTACTTTCAATACCAGACAAGCAACAGATAAAGAAAAGTGCATAATGCAGCAGCTCAAAGACTAAGAATATCTGAACTACATTTCTAACAGGGAAAAGAAAAAAAAAGATTGGTACTTTTTGGAACTTCAATTCACCTTATAAGAAACTTACTAAAAGTAAACAAACATGAGACTATGGCCTAAAATAATCTAGAAAACAGCTGTTCCTTTGTTTAATTCTGTGAATTGCATAGGCTACTCATGTAGTCATAAGAGAACTCCATAAAATGTGTAGTTGAATCAGGATTTATGAAACCATCTTGTTTCTAGATAGCGAAGTATCATTTGCCCAGGAACATCTGTTAAAAGCATTCAGGAATGAGATTGACTTTCCTGTGTAGTCAGTGTGTGTGCTCTGTTTTCTTAACATGAATATCTGAAGTAACATACAAGGCTGAACTTGATGTCTTGTTCTTACCTCTTCTCAACTGTAGAATCTTTTACATACAATCAGTAATACAATAATGTGTTGTACTTTGTAAAACTGTCTGTGGCATTTTCACTTGTTAAAAGATGGTTGAATAGAACAATTTGTTGTCCTTACCCATTTCAGACATCTCTGGCACAGTAACAATGTATGGTCCGTCTGTAAATTTTGGTGCATTGTCGTTGATATCCTGCACCTTGATAATAAATTCAGATTCAGGCTCGAGTGGCTTGTTTGTCCGTCTGTCAATAGCTTGGGCATGAAGCACATAGTGTGTCTTCTGCTCTCGATCTAGGCTTTTGGTTGAATGGATGTCGCCAGTCGTGTCGTCAATAATAAATATAGTCCCCGCCCCTTCTCCAGTAAGAATGTATTTGACTGATCCATCACCTTTGTCGGAATTGGAGTGCAGCTGTAGAATATATACACATAAAATCATATAAAATGACATATTAAATTTCATAAAAGGTCATTGCACATAAGACATAAAAAGTAAAGTATTACTCTTAGCACCATTTTCAACCTTCCCACCTCTTGCTGTAATGCCTCATGTGCTATTTCTGGCAAGCCAATCATTTTGTTCAGGGTCATTTCCATTCCACCATAGTTCATTTTTTAAGCTTGGATTTCTTTGGTTCTATGTCCATTCTAGAAAACTTCTCCAAGTCTAGAATATTCTAGTAACCAGCGTGTTTTTAGTTTTATTTTGGTTTTAGTCCTTCTAGTAGCTATCTTACAGCACTCATTGATAGAAACTCTGCCTTAAGCACTAGGACTGAAGCAGTCACCCTGAGGATTAAGTTTGCTTCAATAACTGTAGTTCAGTCCCACCACCTATGTTATCTTCTGTGGCCCCAAGAACAGGATCATTTACTGCAAAAGAAAACTGCAGAGAGTGGCAGTGACAGATGTTTGGTCAAGATTACAGTATCCCTCAACAAAATAGTCACTTTCTCTGTGGGTTTTTTTTTTGTTTGTTTTGTTTTGTTTTGGGTTTTTGTTTGGTTGTTTTTTAAATTAGGAAGTAATCTAATTTTCTTGAATTTAAATTATTTATAATAAAGTAACTAACTTTGATCAATACTTCCAGCATTTTTATTTCCTAAGACACACTTCATGCTATAAAATATAGGTTAAGTATATTATACCCCTCCTTGAATAATTTATTGGGGGGGTGGGTGTGACTAAGTACCCTAGTGTATTAAGAGATAAGATGAAATAGCTATCCATTCAGTGTCAGTGTTTCTAACTTGAATTTAAACAATTGCCTGTTGATTAAAAATGAATATATGTTCTCTGGGAAGGAGGCGTGATTTTTTGATAGATTGAAAGGCTTTGTGGATTTTTCCTTCAAAACAACTTTGAGAACAGAATGTATGTATTGTATTGCACAACGAGAACAAAGTGATAATGCAGAAATGAACAGCCTCAGGTACTGTGCAGTTATATTGTGATGTGAAATCAGAAGGGAAACTTTCTAATTTTAAAAAATCACTCATTCGGATTCAGCTGGAATAAAGTTAATTTTTCTCCTAGTAGCTGTTATAGTGCTGGGTTTTGGATTTAACATGAGAATAATGTTGATAACACACTGATGTTTTGGTTGTTGCTAAGCTGTGCTTACACGAAGCCAAGGTCTTTTCAGCTGCTCATGCTCTGCTCTGCCAGAGGTGCACAAGCAGCTGGGAGGGAGCACAGCTGAGGCAGCTGACCCACATTGTCCAAAGGGACATTCCATACCGTATTATATTATGCTCAGTATATAAGCTAGGGAGGGTTGGCTAAGGTGCAGCAATCACTGCCTGGGCACTGGCTGGACGTTGGTCAGTGGGTGGTGAGTGGTTGCATCACTTCTTTTTCCCGGGTTTTGTTTCTCTCTCTCTTTTT
>NW_010259901.1:0-380 GCF_000690775.1 Eurypyga helias
TCACCCCTGGACACGGTGACATCACCCCCCAGTGATGTCATCACCCCTGGACACGATCAGTGGACATGGTGATGTCATCAACCCCAGCCCCAGTGACGTCATCACCCCTGGACACGGTGACATGGTCACCGGACACAGTGACGTCATCACCCCTGGACACGGTGACATCACTCCTAGCCCCAGTGACATCATCCCCCCTGGACATGGTGACATGATCACCGGGCACAGTGACATCGTCACCCCTGGACACGGTGACATCACTCCCTGCCCCAGTGATGTCATCATCCCTGGACACAATCACTGGACACGGTGACATCATCCCCCTGGACATGGTGACATGATCACTGGACACGGGGACATCACCCCTTGCCCCAGTGACA
>NW_010259901.1:412-1265 GCF_000690775.1 Eurypyga helias
AGCCCCAGTGACGGCATCATCCCTGGACACGATCACTGGACACAGTGACATCATCATCCCTGGCCGCGGTGACATCATCACTCCTGGTCATGGTGACATGGTCACCGGACACGATGACATCATTCCCTGCCCCAGTGACATCATCACCCCTGGACACGGTGACATAGTCACCTCTGGCCCTAGTGACATCATCACTCCTGGACACAGTGACATCACTCCCAGCCCCAGTGACGTCATCATCCCTGGACATAATCACTGGACACGGTGACATCATCCCCCCTGGACATGGTGACATGGTTAGCGGAAACGGTGACATCATCACCCCAGTCCCAGTGACGTCATCACCCCTGGACACGGTGACATCGTCACCCCTGGCCCCAGTGACATCATCACCCCTGGACGGACACGGTGACAAGATCACCGGACATAGTGACATCACCCCCAGCCCCAGTGACGTCATCATCCTTGGACACAATCACTGGACACGGTGACATCATCCCCCCTGGACACGGTGACATGATCACTGGACATAGTGACATCACCCCTAGTCCCAGTGACGTCATCACTCCTGGACACAGTGACGTCATCATCTCCAGACACAGTCACATAATTATTGGTCACGGTGACGTCATCATCCCCAGACATGGTGACATCATCACCCCTGGACACGGTGACATCACTCCCTGCCCCAGTGACGTCATCACCAGCCCTAGTGACATAATCACCGGTTCCGGTGACATCACCACCCACCCCGGTGACATCACCCCGGACACCGTTCCCAGCCCTTTGCCTCTGACGCCAGCCGGGGCCTTCCTGCTGTGGTTTTCCCTTTTCCACCCCATTTTCACCGTCC
>NW_010259902.1:0-17665 GCF_000690775.1 Eurypyga helias
CTCCCCCCGCCCCGTATTTAAACAACAAACATTATTATAGGAAAGACTGTTGAACTCACGGATCATTAGACTTGGGGATGAGTGTGCCAAGCTCCTTGATTCGGTAATTAATATTATATCTTCTTCTTCTCTCAACTGTTAAAAAGAAACAGTTACTAATTTTATGGTGAAATATTCTTGGAGAAATTCAACATTTAAAAAATTAATTAATCAAAAATAAGTCAGTCAATGCACAGAAAATTTATTCCTCAATTACAAGTCCCAGCATGACCTCTTACCTGTCTGACATTCTCAGGAAAAACTCCATGATTAGAACCATCTCTGTATCCTACCCTGTCTGTAGGTTTCTCCCCCATTTACAACTAGACTCCTAGAGAACGAAATAGTCAGTACTGTCTACATGTGAGCTAACACTTCTTTTTTTCCTGATGTTTATGTATCCTTTCTCCCTTCTGGTCCCACACAAGGGAGTCCTCAGCTTAGTGGATTTTGCTGATGACTTCAACAGGGACACAAGACAACTCATCCAGCGTTTCATATTTTGTCATAACTCCTGCTGCAGATCGTGGTTAACAGCTTCATTATCCCTTATCTACTGTTATCAGCAGTGCAAACCATGGAGAGGACATAACTGCAACCATATCCCTTCATTGAAACTAAGACTGTGTACCAGAAACACTTCATCCCAGCATATATGTTTCATGACTTCATGATGAGAGGTGTGAGGGTCTTAGGTTTGTGCAGCAGTCAGCTATTTCCTCCCTAGCTGATTCCAGCTCAGGGAACTCTCTAGGTGTTACTATTTACCCTGGTGAAGTGCTCTGCCTTGGTGAGACATATTATCTTGTTCTATTCTCTCTGGAAACAAGAATTCCACTCTACAGATTAAAGCATCACAGGTTTTGTTGTCATGATTTACGTATGCAGGAGACAGGGCTATAATCCTTCTGAGTACACTGTTAAGTGACCCCTTGCATCCCATTGGCATGAATGTGCTGAATCTTGTAGGAAAACACCGTGTACGTTAAGCACAAAGCAACCGAGCAATCTGAAAGATGTATTTCAGTTATGCTAGTAAAATAATGGCAGGGCAAAAAGAGTTAAAGAACGCACATTAACTATACAGTCATATGGCAGAATAGAGGTTGTTTAATTAATATTTACAGTGTGGAAAAGTTCTGCAAGAGACTCATCAAAAAGTAGTCAACTAAACATGAGCTACAAAACAAGGCAAAGAAAAAAAATTTTTACAAGTGCACATTTACAATATTCTTTCATTATATTTTTGTAAGGTTTTTTTTCCTGAAAATAAACTCCAAATGATTATGCTAGGGAATTAGGGGGGGAAATTCTAAAGCTTGGAAAAGGGTTTCAATTTTATGTCTGTTGCAGTTCTAGTATTATCCTGAGTCATCAAAAATATTTCAAGTACTAAATCATACAAAAGCCAAAGCGGAAAATTAATTTTTTTAACTACATGGACAGGATGACCATATAGCAAACAAACATTACACCCTTAAACCTTTGTTTGAAAAAAAAAAATCAAAACCAAAATGTATTTTGTAATATTTTAAACTTTTGCTGTTACAATAAGAGGACGTTCCATTCTCAGACCTGAATCCCTTTTCATGTTTTCATTGAGCATCCAGTCTTTCAAAACGAACATTTTTCTAGTTCCTCCTTGGTATGAGGAGGTACAAAAACATGTCTGTAAAATGTTGACCTTAAGTCAACCTGAAACATGAATGTTTGTAAAAATCAGATGTCAAAACCTGCTTTGTCAGATCATCTCTAGAAAAATTGGTACTCTTAAAAGACGAAATCACACTAATAAAGCCTTTAGAGGTAATGTATTAATATGTCCAATCCGTCAGATAGTAAAGCTATCTCTAGAGTGACTTTAACATCTACACCTGAAGCCAAACCAGAAGAGAGGTCGCATGTCTGCGTGCTGCCAGCCTGACACACAGCCTTCAGCTCAGTTGCCATTGCTGAGGGACTGTTCTCAGACATGTCCTCTGTGTTCAGGAAGGATGGTCTCAGAGCCAAAATAAACAATGAGGCAATGGTAAATCCTGGCACCTTAATGTATGTGTGTCCCTGTCTTTTCCCTTCTTGTGGTTCCAGACAACTCCCACCCACCACCTTTTCTAGTCCAGCAAAACTTCACATTCCTGCCCAAACAAGACAAGCAGCAGCTGGCAACAGGCCACAGGCTAGCAACAGGCCTAAAATTCTACATACTCTATCTACAATCCACAAAAACATAGAGACAGAAGTAAGGGTGCCTTCTGGAAGGTTGTCCACAGTGGTTGTTAGCATGCTGTACCAGTGGATGTACACTTCGAGGTACATAATAACATGCCAGTAAATCCCTCTGAGATTAACCCAATAGTCAGAGAAAAGAAGATACAACTAAAAAAACAAAGATATAAATAGTGGCTGTTAACTAATAACCAATTTAGGTTTCAATTCATAGAATCATATAATATCTGAAGTTGAAAGCGACTCATAATGAATGAGTACAGGTCCCAGACTATTTCTGCTGGAAAAAGTAGAAAGAAGAACTGAAAAATGTAATTGCTTTATTCAACACTTACCAAACATAATTCTTTAGGTTTTTTGTTTCAAATTACTCTTAAGAGGGGGAAAAAATGCCTAATTTTATAAGCAATCTTCTTTTAGCAATAAAACCTTTTTTTTTCCCTTATTCTGGATAAATCAAAATATTGGGGTTTTTTTTGTAAGTTTAATATTTAGACAGTGAACTATGAATTTCACCATGTTCTAAGCCTAAACTACAGAAAACTATTCCTCTAGAACTGACATGCCTCACATCTGTACATGGCTGCACTGTTCTCCATAAAGGAAACAGAAGTGTAACCCAGCCTACGGAGGTTAGGGGGCTTATGTATCAGAGCAGTCAGAGCACTGCAAGTATCACCTAGTCCTGCCCTGTTCTCCTTTTGTGACATATGATTTCCACAACTTTAAGTGCTTAACTAGCATTTAGAAGTTATCCTCTGCCCCATCACCCATAGAGAGGTACAGACCCTTACTTGGACGCTTCACTAAGTAAGGTGTGAAGACTTCGTTTTCACTGTTTTTTTTTCAACATCTGCACCCTTTCTTGTCTCTTTTGCACTGTGCATCTTAGAGACAACATCAAGTAAAGCGTGCAGGATACACATGGAAATGTAGAATAAAAACATACTAGCAGGAGATGATATGGAAATAGATTTATTACAATATGCGAAGTATTTTGAAAGACAAAAGTCAGACACAACTCCCAGGGGAGAAAGCTATGTGGTTGGCTGTGTTTGGAAACAGTTCGATTACCCTGGTAAGATGTTGATCTAGAAGAGCAGGGACATGATAGCTATTGTATATTATTTTTGCATTCCGTTTAAGGAGATGGAAGATGAACATGTACTTACTGAGATTGTGGTTGTCCTTTTTTTGCCTCTCCTTTGCCATTGCTCGTGTATCTGCTTCTGACAGAAAGTAACATTTATTAAAACAGTCCTTAAGTTGCAATTCCAGTACTCCTTTCACCTTTTCAAATTGGGCTCTTGTCACAATGAGCAGCCTTATAGTCTTTTTACTTCATTACTCCTTTTATTATTAAACAAGATCATAAGCAAATCTATATTCTACCAGGACTAAATTTTTTGAGCATGTCTGGCAGGTTACTTAACATTTTTTTTGTTGCACATTTTTTATTTAAGAATATAGAAATGCTATGGAGGGATATTTTCTGTAATTTGCTCTATTTTACATCAGAATAAAACTTACAATACAGTAATGTGAATATGGATTTGTATATCCCATAATGCAAGAGTTAATCAGATTTGTAAGATATTGAACAAACTCACTGTTTCCTCTGAGTGACACTAATAAACTGTACATGCTTGTTAGCATTCTTTGGATTAATTGAATGTAACTTTTAAAGTTGTTAATCCACTAATATAGATTTACCTTGAATAGCCTTATTGTAAGGTTTTAAAAGAACCATTTGTTCTACCCTGGAACAAATTTAATGGATGATAATTTATTTATACCGTTGATCAGGAGCCAACATGTGGAAGAACCCACTATGTTTCCTAAAATAATTAGGTTTATTAGAAGCATGACATTCATAAAAAACAGGAGGCAAACATGGTTTCTGAATTGTTAAAGAGGAGAACAGAAAGAAACGGTTTCTCCTTGGTCTTTGTTCTTTTTCCTTAAATGAAACTACAAACTGCAAAATTATCAGGCATTCAATTACGGACATCTATTTCATGGGTAACATTTATCCAACTTTCAAGAAAAACACCATCACTTCTGACATTATAAAATACCAAAATCTCAGAGTTCTTTTACCTGTGAGTTCCCTTTTAACTGGTAAATTAGCCGGACAAGAAGCATTTGTGAGACCCATATTAGCTGGTGCCATTCCCTGGTCACTGTTATATATATCCAAAATGCTGCTAGATAGCTTGAGGGGTAGAGGGAGAAAAGAAGAATAAGGGGGGAAAAAAAAAAGTTAAAGTCTTAAAAGATAAAAAAACCCCCAACCATAATTCATAGAGCAAACCGAGTCTGGCGTTCTTTAGAAGGAGCTGTGTATATGGGTATAAAAGGAAAGTTTGCAGTTGTGTAGTATTAAATAAAATTGAAACTGAATTGCACTGGTGAGGCCGCACCTCGAGTACTGTGTTCAGTTTTGGGCCCCTCACTACAAGAAAGACATTGAGGTCCTTGAGCGTGTCCAGAGAAGGGCCACAAAACTGGTGAAGGGTCTGGAGAATGTGTCTTATGAGGAGCGACTGAGGGAACTGGGCTTGTTTAGCCTGGAGAAGAGGAGGCTGAGAGGAGACCTGATCACTGCCTACAACTACCTGAAAGGAGGTTGTGGAGAAGTGGGTGTTGGCCTCTTCTCCCTAATGACAGATGATCGGACAAGGGGGAATGGACTCAAGCTGCGCCAGGGGAGGTTTAGATTGGACGTAAGGAAGAAGTTCTTCACCGAAAGGGTTATCATGCACTGGAACCGGCTGGGCCGGGAGGTGGTGGAGTCACCATCCCTGGATGTGTTTAAGAGACGGGTGGATGAGGTGCTGAAAGATATGGTTTAGTGGTGGACAGATACGGTTGGACTGGATGATCTCTAAGGTCTTTTCCAACCTAGTGATTCTGTGATTCTATGATTCTATGATTCTATGAAGGGTCATGGTCTGCCACTGTTTCATAAGCAGCTTTCTAAGTGCCATTTGCGTGGGTTTCAGATGCAGAGTGATAGCAGGTTATGGCCCCCAGTGCCTGGCATTTAATTACCTCTATACAGTATTTTCCAATAAGAGGATTACCACAACTGCACTTCAAACATGAATTTGGTTGTAAGTAAAAATAACTTTGCTGGTTTTCACCTGCTCCCCAGTGATTTTTTTAGCCACATCACTAAACTCTGAATTGTTACTTCATACTGTTCCTGGTTTAGCTGTATAAAGATTCAGTGACTCAGATGCAATAGTTAAAATTAGAGTGGACAAAGCATCAAAGAATATGCTTTAAGGAAAGAAACTCAGCTGTTGTCAGGATAAACCAGATAACATAATGGCGTTAACATGCATAGCATATATGATCATGAATACCATTATTCTTATTACCTTCCAAAATATCACATTATTTAAATAATCCCACAGAATGGACTAAAGACAAATAAGGCAAAATTATGTTTCTATGGATTCAAGATAATTATCCAAATATTAAGTTTACTTGAATAATTTTACATACCTAAAATTACTGTAAAACATGTAGAAGTTTAGTAAAGAACACCTGAGGCTTTGCTCAGTTTCTATGACCATAAAACCAACCTTTCAGCACTGATCTTTATCTTACATATTTCTGCATGTTCATGTGAAAACAGTTATATAAAGAAGTCCAAGTCCAGGTTCCCAAAAAATGTTTGCATTATTATTGCCTTCTCAGGCAGTAAGAGCAACCTTTTTTTTTTTATTTATTTTATCTTGCATACAAAATTTGTGCAGATATTTGGGCGTGTGGAGGGGAGCAACACACAGGACTCAGACATTGAGTGTGGGCCTGCCTGGCCAAGAAACACAAAGGAGGAAAAAGTGGATGAAAAAAGTGAGGAAAATTGTGAGTAAAACTACAGACTTGAGACAGAAAATCACAAAAGGAAATTAGGTGTTATTTAAGTAAATTGCTTTTCATAGACAAGAAAACATGTTTTTACAGGTCTGTACTCACAGACCCTGAAATAACCCGGAATTTTTCAGGCAGGTCACCAAGACAGCAACCATAGGTCTGCGAGAAACCAGCTTTCTTTAGACTGAACATCTATCTTGTAGATACTGTGAGCTTCACGGCAAGTTATTCTGAACGGAGACACTTTCCCAATGACTTGCCCAGTGTGGAATTTTTCCATGGCAGTGTTTGCTACATTTTTATATTAAATATGAAATTGCAAATATGTTTTATTTTTTAATAATAATTTTACTAAATTAGCTAATAACTACTAAATTACCTGAGAACTTAGTTTGTGTTCAGTTGTCCTAGTTGTATAACACACAATGCAATGAAGCAATCAGGATTCTTTTTGAACACACGTACATAACATTCATTTTCTAAGTAATTTGTAGAGTTTTATTATTTAGCAGAACTGACAGTTCTTAAATGCCATTAGAAGACATCAAGTCAGTTTCGAAGATCTGCTTACATATTTGATCTCTCAATGAAAATACTTTTTTAAAGAATGTTTGGAATTCAGTTGAGTATTACTCAAGAACAAGCTATGTTTAATATGCAGGATTTGAACACTAAGCGCATTCGCAAATTAAGCACCTTTGTTTCATTCCTGAGTGGTAAACTGACAAGTATTACAGAATTCACCGCAGCTTTAACTTTGCATTTTCTTTGTTCCAGGGATAGTATAAGTGTATTACAAGAATGAACTCATATAAGCTCTAGACACATATTTAATGACTTCCTACATTCATGTCAATGAATTTGGTTTATTGAAATTATAGGAAAACAGAATTTTCATAATTAGTGCTGATATAAAAAACTGAGACTCCATGTGACTCGTACACTTATTCCAGTGGACTTTGGATAAGACAGTTATGTAGTTTAGGCTAGTGGTTTTGTGAAATGCTAGGAAATAGTAGCTACTGAAAATAATATAGCCTAATAAATAATCTAACAAATGAGAAATGTGTATCATGTTTTACATATTTCACACAGCTGTGTACCTGAGTTCAATAACTTACGTGAAATCAGTGGTAATCTTTTTAATTTATAAGATTATCAATATCATTCATAAAAAAACCAGAATTGTAAACCACAGTTCAACACAAATGCATAAAATACATCGATAATTACTTCTAATTTTCAAGCAGTAATTCATCTTTATCCTTGAAATATATTTAAATTCGTATAGTCTAGTCACAAAGGTGTGAATTCAAATGACAGGGCCCAAAAGTAAGAGCAATGGGCATGAACAGTCAACTTAGCTGGTAAAGAAAAAGTAATACCAATGCACCTGGAAGTTCAGAAGCTTGTGAGGGTTCAACAGAAGGTGAGTAAACAACCTAAAGCCAAAGGTAGGCATTTCAGCCGAATTTGATTACACAGTTGATGAAGGTACTTCCACCTAACTTAGCTGCCATTGTCTGGAGTGGTAAGAGTTCATACCGCTGGGGCAGAATCATCCCACAAAGCCAGGGCTGCAAGTGAGTACCCAGCTATGTCCAGCTGCACTAATGTTTCCATCAAGAAGTGAAAGGCATGAAATATTTTCCCAAATGTCCCATATCATCTTTGTTTCATACAGATGGTCCCCAGAACTTTTCCCCTCATCATCTGGCAATTTTTATCAGTCATTAGGAAAGCAGAGTTATAACTCCATGTGGAGATGATGAAAATGAAACCCAAACCAAAGTCATTAATCTACTGATAGCTACAATCCTATAAACTCACTAATGAGAACGATTCACATATGTGTTAATCACTAAGAGTGTCAAAAACAGACTTCTGCCATGCCATAAAAGAGAAACCCTGATCTAATGTTAACTGTCCTAAATTATTCTCCACAAGTTAGACAAGAGAATAACCGTATTCAGTAGCACTGCCACAGAGAGCCTACAGAATTCTCACTCATTTACCTGTCTGAAAGCACTACTTTCGGGGATGCAGAATCTGCCTGCCTGATTGAAACATTCACAGGTGTGACAAATATGACCATTTTTAATGGTCATACTCTACCCAAAGGCAGGGTATTCTTGGGGAATAGAGAATGGCAGGTTTGACCCTCCTCAATTCTGTCATTGTCTCAGTCAGTGCACTGAGATAACAGAATAAAGAGCTCACTCATTTGGCCGTAAAAAGGACACACCCACAATAAAGGTTATTTTCTTCATATCTACATCCCTTCCAGACTTAGGTTTGTTGTTTCCCTTCAGTGTTTGTCTGGGTGATTTTGCTCAGCACAAAAGCAGCTGTGCCAATTGCACTATCAACTGCCCCTTTCTTCCTGCACATTTAGTAGAAATCTCAAGAACGCTGCAATGGCCACTACAATGATTAAGTGGCTTCTCTGTGGGTAAAACCACTGCTGATCTCCCTTTGACACTCTCTTCATTCTCAGTTAGCCAACACAGCATTTTCACACTTAGAGTAGGGCAAAGTGGGTATAAAGCACCAGTAAATTAGACTACCTTTGACAGTTCCTGTGCTCCTACAGAAATGGTGACACATGGAAAAACATGCTGTGAATTAGTGTGCCACTCTCACGTAGTGTGCAATTCTCTCTGAGAATAAATCTCAGTGTCAAGTTCAGGATCAGAAGAACGAATAGAGGTGATTAATCTAACCTGTCTTGGACACTTAGAGTGAACTGAATCACCTGTCTTTCTTCTTACTGGCTCCAATGGAAGCCTGGGGTGACTGTTGCAGGCTTTCCACACGAGTCTTCCTTTATGAAACCTCTCTGTGCTCCTCATGTGTAATTTTCCAAATAAACTCTTATTTAAAAAATCACATAACTAAGAGCAAATCAGATTGGATCTTCCTGGACAAGTATTCACATTTCTGATTATGGAGGAATTTTAAAAAATACAAAGTCAAAACGCTATCAGATTATTCTGTTGAAACTCTCTATCTGAATTTGACCTGTATTGATATCAAGCATGGAAAATCCCAAGGAATTTCTTCATTAATGTTACTGAACACTGAGAACAATCTTAAAATAGAAATTGGCTGATTTTGATACAAAATGAGGAAAGCAGGAAGCTCTTAGAAATGTAGACATCTGGGAACTAAGTGATTTTTAAATTAAAAAATTAAAATATATATCACTATGTATTATAGAAATTGAGTGTCAAAATACATCCAGTTATTTGGATATACACTACAACTCCATACACCATAATATAATTTATTTCTTACGTCAGATCAGTAGGGAAAAAACCGAGGCTTCAAGTTGCTTCCAGTTCTACATGATAAGATATAAGCATTGACATAATCTTACAAAAATCCAATGCAATCTTACTAAAAGTAGAAATCATTTGCAATGGCATAATTATATGACATGTGTACAATGATGATCTTACAATTACATAGCACTGTCAAGCCTGCTGAATCCCAAAGCACTTTAAAACTCCAGCTGATTACACTGTGTCAAAAGCAAGTTCTTGTTTTTGGTTTAGAGATGTGGAAACAGAGACGTTTGGGTATGAAAATTCAGAAGTCCCACGAAATAATCAATTTATCCCACAGGTGTCATGCGCTATATTTGTTCACACCTGTGTTATTCTGAGAAGTACTGGTGAGTCACATAATTTCCAACTTTTCCATTCATGATGCACGTATTTATGTATGTGTGGGAATTTAGATGCAAGTGGCTCATAAGGGGTAAGCACACACACATAAAGTAAAAATAGCAGTATATAATCAGTCATTTTTTTCTGCTTCTAAAATGCAGCTAGCATTGGACAAAAGATTAACAACCTTTAACACAGCAAATGGTTAAGTGGGAATAACCAGTGACAATGTGGTACAGGAAGAGAATAATACCATAACTAATTAAAACTGCAAGGAGAATTAAAGAAAGCAGACTGTAATTAACAAAGTTAGCATTTGGCAAGGACACTGGGGTTAACGTTCTTCCTTTTGTATAAAGTGTCATGGGAACTTCAATGCCTGTGTGCAAAGACGATCGGTAGAATTGCCATTCACGGGGCTCAGTCTTGAAAGATTCTCAACTTTGAAGCTTAGACCAATTATAAAAGCAAACTTCAGCTGAAATACCTGAGCAGGTGACTGGCTTGAGCTCCACAGCACCTTGCAAGAGCCTGTGACCTTGTGCTTGCTGGCAGTGCCCAAGACAAGTATTGTAAACACTGCAACCAGAGGAGCTTGTTATACTCAGTACTGAGGTCTGAACAGCTATGCAGGTAGGACTGTGTGACACATTTAAGGGTTTGTTAACTGCATGGATGTCTAGCAAAGGACAGCTGTGACCACAATTTGCAGTTTCTAATACCAAGTTATAGGTTCTTTTTTTTTTTTTTAAAGGAAAAGATTACTAAGCCAGGAAAAACATTGTCTTATTAAGGGAAAGAATGTAATATTCCAAATCTTATCTCATGGTGGTTATTGGTAAATATCATGTAATTCAAGGAAGCTTTAAATCAAATAGCATTTCCATATCTTGCAGGAATGAAAGAAAAGGATTCTTAATGTGATAAAAAAATATATGGATACAAACTGTCTGTGCCTTTTCACCCATATTCCCTAGACAGCTCTCATGTCATAATAGTGTTCACTTACATGATCACAAACTATTTAAGTATTTTTCCATTTTGGCTAATCTTCACATGGTGTGTTTGTCCTACAGTACCATTCAAGTCTATAAGGATCACAGTCAATGGACAGTCAAAGACTATCACAGTCAATGTTGCACAGCTAGAAAATAACAGTCCAACACTCTTCGCTAGTCAGCTAGATTTTTCTTAATTTAAAAATTCTGCTGAATGTGGTAATGCCCCATCTGGACTAGAAAGTATTTCCTGGATATCGGGTTCATGTAACGTATCATAATTAATTTCATAAACCAATAATGCTGTCTAAAATCAATTAGGTTTCACAACTCCAATATTTTTCTTTGGAGTATGTTCCAGAAGTTGAATGATTGCAAATTATTGTTAAAAAGCTTTCTTTTTATTTCCATTCCTAGACAAATTTTACTTTGGTTTTGTGCTCCTTTAACATACATAGTTCATTGTTTAACATCCCCATGTGATTATTGTTAGTGACCATAGCTTCTTAAGCTTTTGGTTTGCTAAGTTGAATAGGCCTTGCTTCTTTAGCCAGCTTTCCATGCTATGATATGCCCTAACAGGCTTCTCTCTACCTTTCCTGCTTTGAATTAGTTTTTCTGAAGGGTGGACAACTTTGTCTACAGCCTTCTAAAGTTTTGTAGCTGGTGAATTCCGCAGTGGGTATTTCCTTGTGTCTCTTGGAAATCTCTCTTGTGATGGATCCTAAGATCATATTTATCTCCTTTTTGCAGTCACATCATTTTGATGGCTTATAGTCATCCTCTGAGCAACTAATGTAACCAGATCTTTCTCTGTCATCTCCAGTTAATGAGCTCTCAGCTTACTGCAGACATTCCTGTTATTAGTATTTAAATGAATGACCTTGCACTCAGCACTATTACATTCTTTCCATTTATACTATTCTGTCATCACAGCCAGATAATTCTTCCTCTATGATATTCTCATCCTCCTTTGTATTGGCAACACTTTTTACTTTTTGCTACCACAGTAAATTTCAGCAGCATAAACGGATTTTTTGTACCAAGGTCAGTAATGAAAATATTAAATAAACTGATGCTTAGGATTGATTCTTGGAGCACCTCATTAATATCTTCTTTTTTAACAAAATCTTTATCATCTCTTTAGCTTTGTCCTTAACCTGAAAAGAATCCTATTCAATTACTTTCTATATCGTTTGTATTGCATTTTACTTATATGCATTCATAAAAGAAGACTACAGTCAACAAACCCTGGATTTGCAGGACTAGCTAGAAAGACAAATTCCAGTAGCAAACAGCTCTCCATACATCCAAATATCACCAATCATGGAAGCGATGAAGGGTATGTACATTTTTAAAGAGCAGGCACCTTACATGTTCTAGTTACCTAAAATGGCTAGAGCCCAGGAAAACAGGAGCTTTTCACCAAAGGCATCTGGACTGACCTGACAGGTTGAAACAAGTAATCAGCTAGTCTGCTTTTTCTTGAGGAACCTGGGAAAAGGCAGCAGGATGGACTGTCCTGCTGGTGGAGGCTCATTTCTAGCTACCATTTCTCCTGGGGTCTTATTTCCCCAGAGTCACATGCACAAGACCAAGTGTATGATCAGAACAGTCAAGATGCTCCCAGAAAATACAGAGGTCAGGACCAGGCTGCCTCTACCAGAGGTCTTCATTCTGCCCAGGTCAGCAGAGCCCATGAAAAAGAGGGCAAGCAGGAAGAAAGCTCCAGGAATAGTCCTGCTAGCAGAAACTTCCTTTGCTACCCTCTTCCACAGTTCTGAACTGCAGACCTGCACCTCACCGAGCGTGTCTACATGGCTGTTATTTCCTGCAGTAGCAGGAAATCAGCATACATCCAGAGCAGCTGATGTGCAGCACAGACAGTTCTGAGCACCACTGGCCCTCCTACACATGCTCAGATTGTCTGTACTGCACCTACAGACTTGGCAAACTCAATTAAAAGGGAAGCATAAAACATGCTGCATCACTTGGCACAAGAAGAAGCTATGTAGCAGCCTAACCTGAAAGGCTGAGTACTGTATCCTCAGACAGAATTTCTTCTGGTGGTTAGTAAAAATTACATACTTGCTCAGACTGCATCTAGAATTAAGTGTTCACGTGTGAAATATTAGTATGATACTTTATTCTTCCCTCCAAAAAACATACCCCGTTTAAATAATTTTCTCATTAACCTAATGGATAGCATCATTTCAAGGAACAGTTTTGTAAAATGAGGCCACTTCTCCTTCTTAGCCACAAAAATATGTTCGCATCCATCCATTTCATTGTGGTTATTGCTTATTCATTTTAATTAAAAAATTCAAGGCAGGATTTTTACAAAGTTTTATACTATTATCCTACATGTGCATCTCAAATATAGAAATCTAAATTTGAAACCCTGTCTGCAGATGATTTTATATAGCAAGTAAAAGTTTGATCAATATTTGTGCTACTGGGGTACAATATATAAAAAACACATACTTAAGTCTTTGTCATTCCTTTCCTTTTCTGGACAAACTACTTTTTAATCTTTGAACTTCAGAATGAGCACTGAATTTGGCCAAATTTTTAACCTGCTTTTAACCAAAGTTGATTAATAAATGTATAATAATCCAGTCATTGAAAATCTATTTTCTAAATTGTAATATCTGTTATACTGGGTGTTTCAAATTTTTGACAAGGGGAAAACTGGGGTAATTCTTGTATCTTCAATATGTGTTTTAGTAAATTGTGACTTTTCATCTAATTCAAAGGTGTTGCAGACAGGATGAATAAACTTGTGAATCAATTTAAGTCCAGTACTCAGAAGATTGGTGTTCAACCACTGGCTTTATTTTGCAGTTGTTGTGTTGCTTGAAGAAAGTTGAACAACATAAGCTGTGATATCCTTCTTCTTTGTAAGAATGTGTTTACACTTTCAACTGTCAAAAAAGTTGTAGTGTACTGGTTTTGGAGTCTAGAAGAAGATCCCATTCACAGATCAGTGTTTGAAGTACTTTTGTAATTGCAATAAAAAACACTTATATTTGAAAATAGATGGTCTTTAGTAATAACTACTAACCAAATGTTCCAGTTCCTCTTTTTATTATCTGAAGAAAAGAGCAGAAAAGCAAATGCTTCCCTTTACAAGACTTGTTTTCCTTTGAACAAATTGTATCTCCTTCCCTATTTGTCTTTAACATGGTTCATAATTACACACTCCTCAACCAGGGACTTAATGTTCAGACATATTATATTACGTATTATATATTATGCATGAAAACTGGTTCATTTTTTATCTTCAAACAATGATCATCAAGCTGGTTCATTATTCATCAGAGAAAAATGAACTCTGTTCATTCCCAGTTACAGTACATTTCTGCCCTGATCATATACATAGAAGTCCATTGTCTAGATAAATGTCTGATCAAATATGACCAAGCAAGAGAATTTTCTGGAGAATCAGCCTTTTGCAGGAGTCTTCTTTCAGTTATCATCTCTTCATTACATGGTTTTAGCTGTTCTTGGTTACAAAACTAACATAACAGACACAGACCAAAAGTGAAGGAAAGTTGTGATAGTGTCATCATCCAACTTATAGTTGGAAATCAAACATCACAGGAATACTGTCCCACTAACCTCCAGGGTTATTATCTGTCATCCACTAAGGACTTCAGATCTGGCATTGCTGTATGCAACAACACAAGACATGCAGCAGAGGCTGCTCATCAGGGCTTTGGGATAAGAGAGAATCTGCCTGGTGGCCCCAAATGGCAGGAATTTGCCTGCAGATCCTGTTGCACAGGAGCTTAGCATTAATGAGGAGTGCATATTAGGAGAATTAGAAACTTGTTTTGACTATCCTTTTCTCTTACCTCTATTCAATATGTCTTAAGCTCTGAGATAAGACCATGTTTGTAAGAGGTACTTACATATGAAAAAAATATACGTTTTAGAATAATACTTCAGTTTATGTCTATTTACCTTTCTGAAAGGGAACACCAAGGAGGAAAAAAGGAACTTTACCTTCATTTCATGGTTTTGAAAAAAATAACTTCAGTTACATGAAGCTTGAGTCTTCTGGCTCCCTTCAGCCAGAGGTCTACCTCCAAAATAGAGAAGAGTTATTAGGCTGTTATTTTGCTGTTAGAGTGTTAGAGACCGAGCTGAGCTAGCTGGACATTTTGCACAGCTTTTGAGTACAGCTATGTAAAAGTGGACCACAGTTCTTCTCCTGACCCAAAGTATTGTATGCTCTAGGCTATGAAGATCTTTTCTTCAGCATGAGGTAAATTGCAAACACTCATACCCACTTTTTTTGGAGTACTTAGAGCATGCAAGAGAGCTGTACACTTACCATTTCATCCTCAAGCTACTATCTTGTGTGAAATACTGAAAACAAACCTTCACCTGGCACCTGCATGGCATTCAAAACAGCAGTAGCAGTGATAGCAAAAGGCACCTCCAGCTGCAGAAAACTAGCCTGAGGAATTCTCAGTTTGTGCATTTCATTATTAGTTCCCTGCAACTGAAAGGCACAATTTCCTGTCTAGCACCTTTATCCTATTGAAGAAAGACAAAGAAAATATTTGCTCACCAGTTTTATTTTTGAGGAGTCTATTATTTCCTCAATAGCTACCGACTGTTCTTTCTCCTTCATTTTCTTTTTCGTTAAACTTGGAAACGAATCCAGGGAGTGCTAGACAAAAGTTTATATACTTAGGTGAACTTTGATTCTTCCTTGGACTTTAAGACTAATCTAGTGTAGAATGTGATTGACAAAGCATTTTCATTGATGTTATGCAGCCTTTTCAAGTTACTCAACCTAAAGCAAATGAGGTTGTTAATGTTTACTCTGGCCCTTTCTCTATAATGGTTTTGAACTTTAGCAGATTTTATAAACTTATAAAGGTTGCCAAAAGACATTGGTGTTCACTAAATAAAAAATATTCACGATTATGCAGCAGAGGGCTGCCTAGATCAGCAATACTATATGGACCTGTAATGGAAACCTGGTTTTATTTCATGATTGAATAATCAAAGCAATTATTGAATAAAATACTTTGGAGGATACCCACTTGAATTTCTTTTCTCTGTATGATTTCTGGGAACGGGACAGATAGCAATTTTTGTAATCCATCCAGACAATAACCATCAGTATTTGACAAATAATTAATACAAATGCATATTATTAATGCCATGATGAGAAACTGTGACCTCAAAGACCTTGTAATAGCAGTGAGACTTCACAGACAGACTGTACTGTGATTTTATCAATAAATAGTCTCTCCATAAAATCAAATGCAGGGTTAACGGATTTAATCAGAACTTTATATCAACTGAGGTTAACAGAATCATAAAAATTATAGAAGGAAAACATCTGTGCTGTCTTGTCCTGATCTAACCTCTAGTCCATGCCTGTACAACGCAAGTTTTTTCAAATGCCAAAGAAGCTGACCACATGCAAGTGAGCCACAGGGCAAATGTGGATTTTCTCCATAAACTGTTTTCCTGCAAGAGTGATAAAAGGGGATCAATCCTGATAAAACTGACTCCAAAGTGGACTGGAAGCAGACTGTAGTTCCCAGTCTTAGTGAAATAGAGCACTGTGAAAGTATGAAATGAAGCGATGCAAGTGAAGCAGCAAAGCCTCGCGGATCCCTCAAGAGGTGACCTATTGCAAGGCGATGCCTTTGCACAGCACCCCCTGCGCTGCTGCTGTTCCCAAGCCCAAATGGCCCACTGGCTCAGCCCTGTCGTCTGACAACTAGCAAAGCCCCTGCTTTTCAGCCTGCCTGGGTGCTTTTGCTTATCCTCTCTGTTAGTGATCCCTCTCTCTCCCGGTCTTTATACCCAGTAGGTTAGAGAGGCCTTTTAATGATTTCACTAGCGACCCCTTTATCTTACAGAGAGCCACTTGAGTTCTTGGAGGGGGAGCAAAGCAGATGTGAAAGCTGAGAAAAAACTCTCTACACCTCTCCCTGTTACACTGTTGGGCAACATGAAGCTCCTTAGCATGCAGAGGAAAAGGGTGTCTGTCTTGGATTCAGAGTTGTATGGAGATGGCCCAGGAAATAAACAAACCATGACAGGTAGTTCATTTTTGTTTCTACCCTTATTCAAAACCAGAAGTACCAGACAAGCCAGATCTGTGCTGTTCTGTTTCGTCCTACACCACCCAACAGGGAGATGACTAACAATGGAATCTGTGGGATTTGCTGCCCCTTAGCTGTTGTTTCTAATCATAACGAATAATATTTGATTATTATCTGATATAATGTTTTAATGTTATGTAATTATTCTGATTGTCTAATAATTAAACCAAGTTTCAATTAAGGTACAATACTATTTCATTAAAATGGCACAAACAGCAACATCTTTCTTTGAATTCTTCTATTCCCAGCATATAAATACCACATACATAAACTTAGATTTGAAGAAGGACTGAAGAAATTCTATTGAATTCACAGATAGACAAAGTTCCCAACAACACATTCATTGTTTGTGACAGCTCTAAATCTCTGAAGTGATGACAACTTCAAAGCACCACTGACACCATAATAATTTCAGTATGCAGTGAGAGCTGGAGCTGTTGAAGGAATTAATGTTGTTTCAGATCTTTAAATATTTCTTTCCTTTCAAGGAAACAACAATTTTGGGAAATATTTTGCAGATTTTTTTTTTTAAGAACTTGATTTAACAGCTATTTGTTCCAGCTTTCTCTAGGACTACCAAGGCTATTCTATGCCCAGAGTGAGAGTAATTCTTCAGATCACACTTATGGTGCATTTATCCATATATAATAATAACAACTGTGCTTTCTATTGATTAGACACCATTGCTTTCAGGAAACATTCCTGC
>NW_010259902.1:17690-37942 GCF_000690775.1 Eurypyga helias
TTAAAGAAAACATTTCTTAAATGCTATTAATAAATTATAAAATCATTTAGGTTGGAAAAGACCTTTAAGACCATCAAGTCCAACCGTTAATCTATCACTGTGAAGTCCACCACGAAACCATGCCCTTATGTCCAACATCCACACGTCTTTTAGATACTTCAGGGATGGTGATTCAACCACTTCCCTGAGCAGCCCATTCCAATGCCTGACAACCCTTTTGGTGAAGAAATATTTCCTAATATCCAATCTAAACCTCCCCTGGTGCCACTTCAGGATGTTTCCTCTCATCCTATTGCTTGTTACTTTGGAGAAGAGACTGACTCCCACTTCCTGCAACTGCCTTTCAGGTAGTTGTAGAGAGCGATAATGTCTCCCCCAACCTTCTTTTGTCCAGTATAAACAACCCCAGTTCCCTCAGCTGCTCCTCTTAAGGTTTAGGCTTGTGCTCTAGATCCTTCACTGGCTTCGTTGCCCAGGACACACTCCAACATAGACACATTTTTTCTTGGCTTTATTTACTGCTGGACATGGTAAAAAAAATCAATGAAAATGTTTTCTGTGGAGAATCTTTCTATTTTCTCCCAAGCAATCTGAAAGGAACTGCTTCGTTTTGGTTAGTCATTCAATACCTACCAGTCCAGCAACAGTGAGCCCACCTCATTCAACAGATGACTAGCTGGGTCACTGCAGGGGATTATTTAAAGTCCAGTTTTATGGTAGTGCTCTGCACCAAGCACTATATCTGCACTATTCCTTAGTTCTCAGTACCAGCCATCTAATTGCTAGAGCCTCTCTCCTTGGGCATCTTCAAAAATACTTCTGAAAGCTCTTATTTTCTTCTGTATCAGAAAAAAGACAACATTCCTTGGAAATGCTCACAAAATTATTTTCTGGTCTGTCCTACCCACATGGTGCAAGAGAAGTCTGTGCCCTTGCAGAACATGAATATCCTCTGATTTTATTCTTATTCCAAGCCAGTCAATCTCCTATTGCTTTTGATGTAAGTTTTAGTGGCCTGTATGTCAAGTAGAGGACATTATCCCAGTGGCTGTACAGTGATTATCTGGGCTACAAGCAGTTATTTCTGAATGAAAGTACTGGTAAAATGCCAAATGTTTTCATAGAGATCACTGTTGTGCTTGCTAAATTACTGGGTTTTCTGGTGAGTCCTAGGGCTATATACATTTATTAACAAAACAATACAACATTTAGTAGCAAGCAGTGGTTCACTAGGTCACATACTGTCAAATCCAACCCTGAAAAGCACAGAGATCCTATATATTAACTCTCTTTTTTCTGTCTCTCTGCAATGTGACAAATGCTCTCTACATCTCCCTTGATACAGCATGTTTCTTAAACTTCCCTTTTTCAGTTATTAAAAGTAATGTAGACCACAACTTATTAGAACTTGCCCCAAAATTTTACTGAAGGTGTCATATATGCTTTACATTAACAGACCTGTACATCCACATTTCCTATACTCTGAGCATTTGGAAGTCAATAAACTTGAAATTCATTACAGAATGTTGAATAGACTGTGAGGATTTTGAATAAGAATGAAAGTCTGATAAAAATGAAAAATATTTACTTTTCAAATATTTGTTACCATATCTAACAAACATAGCATTATTTAGCTCGTATGTCCTCATATATTCTTTGTTTCATTTATAATGATTCCTATAACATCAGGAAGAAACCTGTTGCTCCTAATACGATACTCAGAGAAGAAATGGATTTCTTATAATATACATATAAATGTTGCTGTCTATAAGACTAAATTATTATGAAAAAGAATAATTACTTTAAACTGGTGTCATCTTCAAGTTTTCTTTACTAAATCCTACCTTCTCCATAGTGAACAAACAAGTTTCATCAAGTGATAGTTCATAAGAATAGGTATGATTTGATTTCAGCTATGTTTTCTGGACAAAGATATAACTGAGACTGCAAACACTTTCAGAAGAATCAAGATCTCTTTATATGTTTTAACTCAACTTCTAAAAATATTAAAAACAGTTTTTTACCATTAAGGCTAAGCGTAATAGAAATATGGTTGGAAAATTCCTTAATTTTAGCAATTCTTAAGTTGTCACCCAAAAACAGAAGGCTTTATAAAATTATGAATTTGGGGCCAAACACAATAAAAGCCAGGCAATCCGTTCTTCAGGAGCTGTAATCATTTTAATGAGAGATGGAGGAATGTTCTTATTTTCACTTCTCTGATTCTACTAATACATGACTGTAATTCATTAATTCAGGGTCAGACAATGAGCCTCTGAGCAATTATTCACATGAGTGGTCTCACAGAATTCACTGTCCTAATTTAATGTGCCATTAAAATGGTACATCAGTGCATCTAGCTAAAGCAAACATTAATTCACTGCAACACACAACAGGTAGCTCTGCAGAGTCTTTAATCTCAGACACTATCCATTGAGAAAAGTGAGAACAGAATATGGCTTCATAAATCTGGCTTTTTCAAGAAAAGATTTGCTGAAAAAAACCCAAGCCTTATACCATACTCAGAAAACCAGAAGGCTTAGATTTTTTTTCAGAATTTTAGAGACGTTAGTTTGCACAGTTTGGAAAAATTCAAGACAGTGTCAAGAAGGGAAAGATCTAAGATGCAATCCTAAAAATACTTAAGCATTACACCGGAGAGGTCTAAGGAGAAAGCAAACACTGAATCAGCCAGGCACATGGGCAACACAATCTCAATTGTGATCTCACTATGTTGAAGGCAGCCACCATAGCAAGGCAGCCTTGTGCAGAAGTACATAAGAAGTAATATGAATCTCTGTTTAAGAGATTGATATGATTATGTGTTTGTATAATATGAATCTCTGTTTCCAGTACCTGAAGGAAGCTGGAAGGGGAATTTTTACATGGGCTTGTAGTGACAGGACAAGGGGTAATGGGTTTAAATTGAAAGCAGGGAGGTTTAGATTAGATATCAGGAAGAAGTTCCTCACGGAGAGGGTGGTGAGGCACTGGAACAGGTTGCCCAGAGAAGCTGCGGATGCCCCATCCCTGGCTGTCTTCAAGGCCAGGCTGGATGTGGCTTTGAGCAACCTGGTCTAGTGGAAGGTGTCCCTGCCCATGGCAGAGGGGTTGGAACTGGGTGAGGTTTAAGGTCCCTTCCAACCCAAATCATTCTGTGATTCTATGATTAAATACAGCACAATCCCAATTCCTCTTCTTAGGGCAATTAGATGTTCTCTCATTCCTGATCCTGTCTCCAAGTCCAACACTGTTGTAACACATACATTTTTAACTCAGTTAAACAAAATATCATTCCATTTAATGGGAAAACTGGATGAGAAACTGGATGAAAAACTGGATCTAAAGAACGTATTTTCTACCTGCCTCTCTTTCCCGATTGTACAGCTTATGACCAAAATTTTGCAGGCAGGTTTAGCATGTTGCCTGAAAGATGCCATAAAACCCTGCATCACAAGCTAAATGCCTGAAACCACCTCTATCTATCTATTTCTTTCATAACCTTTTGGAGCACACATTGCCAAAAGAGAACACAGAAGAGGCAGAGACACTGCTTGATTTCTTCTACACTGGCACAGTTTGCATTTCTTGTTAAACGCAGGCTTCATTTTGCCTGCCTTCATAGTATTGCACAGAAAGATTTGGAAATACCCACTATTCCCTGGCTTACCTAGCAGCCTGGTGATTCCCTCAGCACAAACAATCTCAATACAATTACCCGGCTCATAGGCACTGTAGGAGTCTTAAGTCTTTGCAGATAAGATACCATCTAGTCCTAAAAGTCACTGCATCTTTCCTTGCTCATCAAGAATAGGGTATTCAATACATTTTAGAGAGAAATGTCCTTCATGGCTGAAGATAAAGGCTAATGAGGCTGGAATTAGCATAGATGAACATCATCCAGTTTTAAAAGATGTTGAGGGAGTGTGAGCCTAATCCAAAACCCAGAATTCATGCCTCTCATCACCATCCCACAGTACCACTCCTGAAAGGATCCTTCTCTGCCTCATGTTAATTTGAGCCAAAATATTAATTCACTCCCAAGAGAGAATTTCTTTGCTATGTTATCTACTGAGATATGTATAAATCAGACTGACTGTATCAGTTCTGTAGCTGGCATACGAATGCCAGGTATTCATGGAACTATTAATCATTGCCATTAGTATTGGACTGTGTAGTGGGCAACACTGAGGCATAAAGATCTTATCTTGTAATGTATTTTTGTAGCCAGTGATGTTCTTTTGTGAGAAAAAGATGTTCCTCCAGTGGGTGATTAAGAGCAAGCACCTGACTGTATTCTGAAGTGGACTTTGTAGGCTATCAAAACTGATGAAAATTCTTCTGTCTTCACCAGAGTGAAGTCTCCCTTTATCAGTACCCATTTTAAGCTCCTGAGGTTGTGTGCCAGAAAAGGTCCATCCTTCCTCTTCATATGTGTAACATATGTTTTTATGTTACACATTTTTGTATGTAACATAAGTTACACATCCTTTGTTAATCCTCTATAATTTCTTACACAAAGATATTACGAAACTGTAAGTTTGTTACAGTTATTCCTATAAAGCATTTACTCTGAAAAGTGGTATTTCTCATCTTTGTTCTTGAAATTATTCAACTAAGTGCAACTTGCCCTTATGAAAGTCAAGAAATAGAACCCATCTTTGTTTCAGCATAAGATACTGGAGAAACTACCGTACTATAGGAAACTATTACATGGGGAAGCCTTGAGATTTTTAGATGCGGTAGAAGGATCTTTAAGAAAGACCTTAAAAGGGTTTCTAGGGTCTAGAGACTCCTCATATCCATAGTCTTGCATGGAAATTAGTACGTTCAAGGGTTATGCACAGGACCTGGTTCTGGGCTATTACCCCAAATGCTATTCAGACCACTTAAACCAGCTCTGTCCCGCCACATCAGGACCCTTTCCTGTAACACTTCTTGACAAAAAGCCAAGCAACAGAAGAGAAAGAAGAATAATTCACTGCTAGTTCTGCTTTAGCCTCTGAAGTGTGGTGTGTGCTTGAGTCATTCAATGAAATTCTCTCATACATACTTACAGTTCTTTGCATTAGTAGAGGAGTTTCAGAACAACCTATCCCTTCATCATTAAAACTTGATTCCATATTGATTATGTCTTCAATCACCTCTTCCATCTGATAAAACAACATTTTAAGATCAATCATTACAAATAATAATGGAAAAAAATGTTATCCTGAAAATAAAGAGGAAATAATCTTGAGTATTACTTACATTAATAAAAATTAATCTCAGAAGATTTTATCTTAAAATTCAAATAATTCAAGAACTTTTACACAATATTCACATTTTTTTTTACTCCTTGTGAAAACAGTTTTTGTGGTTTAGCAAGTTACTTCTTTCCTCCCAAACACCAGCCCATTCTCCTTTTAAAACCCTTTATTGCAACACCAAAAACAGATGACAGGAGTGCATTGCTAAGTTGTAACTGTGATCTGCCACCTTCATCAAATGTGTCATATCCACAGTGTGTTGTTGCATTGGTGCAGGAAGGCTGAAAGGAACCTGTGGTTCTGCAAAAGCATGAGTCACCCAAGATTTGGAGTTATACACTGCTCTCAAGGATTCAGCAGACAGAGGTTTGTGTTGTATTTGGCAGTACACTGGATACTTCTCCAGACAGCCTTCTGGTACCACTTTTGTTCCAATCTGAATCAAAAACTACTGAGGCAGATGGAACAGCTAATTAATTGCTTGGGATGAAACAGTGAATACTTTGCAGACCTATAGGAATATACAGATTTGGACAAGGTACAGCATGAGTTTTCAGTGATAATTTTGGCCTGGTTCTGTTCACAAAATAACTTTGGGAAAGATCCCATGATGAACCTGTCCCTGTTAACTCTACTGCCTGCAGGAACAGTTGACTAGTGTTCTGAGATTTTCCAGCAGTTTTTGGAAGCTGTCTGAAGGAAATGTAGAGAGTCTTATGCAACGAAAGAAAGTATCATACAAGCCAAGAACCTTTCAACATGGACTTTTACATGCACATACGTGCACTCCTCTTCATCTCTAAAAACCAGACATGTCCTATCCCAGGAGTTGTGTACAGATTTATCTAGGAAAGTGTTGTCAGGGCCAAAAGGATGCCAAGGAATTCCAGCAATTAGGCAATATGAATGTTTACAATTCACTGCACCAACCTGTGTGCTGGCTCTTTACTATTTACTAATATCACTATGGCATACACTGAACCACAGGGCATATCTGCACTAGGAAATTACACTGTGTCAGTCACCTCCCTAGGGCTCTGGAGTGGGATTCTCCAGTGCTTATAAGGATTTTGCCCAGGGCCAACTACCACTGTCCCAGTCATCACCAGGCACAGTTTGGGAGCGTGGTTTACAAGCCTGTGTTGCTCTCCAGGAGAGAGCAGTAGAAGGGCAGGTACCGGTTATTCCTGGTCTGATAACCGAAGTGCCTGAATGAGTCCAGCTCTCTGTGCTTGACAGCACAGAGGTGACCACAGAGGCCTTCACAAAGGCCATCTAAAATAATCTTTGAAGACTAGTGGCTCCAGTAATCCATAAACCTGACATAAAATGTCAGTTGTCAGTGCGAAAGGAACAAAAGGCCCCAGATGAGCTCTCCAGAAAGTGATGGGCTTAATTTTTTTCAGTTCCCTCATGCTTAGCTGTGTAACATCCAAATGCTCAAATGGGTCACAGTCTATTTGTAAGACTCTTCTGTTCTGTTAAAGCCCAAAATATGATACAGTATCTCCATTTCTCATTTCTATAGGAATTCCCCTTTTACCTAATAAGAAGTCTCTTTTGAAATCTATTGAAGTATTAAAGGCTATAATGATCTACATCTCACACTGGCTGAGAATCTGACATTGTATAATAGCAGTACTTCTATGAAAATCGATGGTGGCACTAAAGTTAGCATATCTATGCCAATTTACCCAAGATAACCCATATATATGTATATATATATCAGCTAACTGAAAAATTAATGAGCGATTCTTTCAGTTACATCTTTAACATAATCAGTATTTAACCTTGTTGGGCAGCTAGGATAATACTTTTAGATAAAAATAACTCTCACCTGGAAAAAAAAAAAACCCTTTTGCATTGCAACGTACATATTCAAAAAAGGTACAGCAATATATGACACATAGATAAAAAGATGCAACAGTATATTTTAACTCGCAGTAATTTAAAAGCCTGATCATGCAATAAGTTATTCACAGGCATTCAAGGGAACCATCTGCATAATCCAAAAGGATTCTGAGAGCAAGCGCAACAACCGAAGACCCCATGAAGGTAAAGAAGGTCACCTCTTGCCCACTACCAATGCAAGGTAGGTCATGTAATGTTTTTGTAGAAGTACGCAAATCCCATTTCCCCATTCCTTTCACCAGACCTGTCCTACCGCATTTTCGTGTTCTCCTCCAAGGGCCAGCAGCTTGGTAACGGGGTTTTCTGGTGTGCCAGTATCGCTGACTGGAGGCATGTGTCCGTTTCTTAAAATGGAGGTCACTCCTGCAGGCTGGATTGTGTGGGAGTGGGACAGGGACAGTGTCTGGCTGGACAGCTTGGTATCGAGGGTCAGGTACTGCTTCACCTGGTGCCTCTGGCTTTGCTGTATATGGTATCTAGACTGATTTTCCAAGTGTGTTTGTACCTGGGGAGGAATGGAAACAATTGCTAAAGTTTAAGGTTACTGGTACTAGTATTTGTCCATATGTTCACTTCAAAAACTTCAAAACAATAAATTTAGTTTTAACAACACTGGGATGGAATTGTTATTAACCTATTGTTATTAACCTTAAATCTTATTTTTTCAGTTTTGCACTCTTGCACATTTTGTACTTGTGTACTATTTTCCCCTAACACAGCTGAATAAACCTGCTGAATAATTATCAAAGAAAAAATAGAAGAGATAAACATGATCCTAAGATGGGAAGTATGCTACACATTTTTCTTTTAATTTAAGAGTCATCTTTGCAGAAATCACTGATTGTTACCATCAAATCTACAAGCATATATGTACTCTAAAATTAATATCACAGCGTATTTACTCTTTTGTATGTGAAAGAGTAAATAAATGTATAAAGTAAAACATAATCCAACCAGCTTCAAGTAATATCAACAGCAGCATGCATTCACTCATACCTAAACCCACATTTGGCTCACCTTGTAGAAAGTACAGTCAGTTAAATGAGGCATTGCTGCACTTTTGCGGAAAAAAAACGAACAACACAATAAAGACTCCAAGCTATAGTCCTGGATGACGGTTCACTATCCTCAAACCACACAGTCTTCTTGAAGCGCCTCTTGAGGACAGACCACTTTTTGAGTTGGTAGGACTTTATAAACTGAGTGGTCATGCCAAAATGGCTAATTGAGAAAGATTTTGGGCCATCCTTTGATTACAGAGATTGACAGTTGCTACTTCAAACAGCTCCCATTTCAGATCAATGTCACATTCCTGCAATTTAACTACCAGAGGAGCACTGCATACACAAACCTTACTGTCATTTCAGCCCTGTGGCTTTCTCCTCTTCCTATGGCATGACTGGTCACAAATTTCTTGTAACAAATTTTTCTCAAGTGGCCTCTGTGTAAGCATGATTAATATTTGTTAAATAATAGCAAGACTTGCTTTGCAGCCCTTTTTTCTCAAGAAAAAAATCAGTCATTTAAACAAACTTCTTTTTAATTCCCCTAACATACATAAGCAGAGATAAATAGCCCATAAAAAGGGTTTGCATTTAAATTAGCTATATTTTTGTACAATATTGAAGTACCTACTTTATTTTTAATCATGTTATGGTGGCATGTCTAGAAATATTTTAATTATGCTCCTTTAAACTAATTTTCTAGTCATATGAAAAAGATGAAACCATGCAGTAATGAATATAATATTAATTATTTTGAGGTAAGCCTTAAAGATATTAAATTTAATTCCATTGAAGTATCTATATAAAATCTTAAATACACTGTTTATATTTTCCCCTGTTTTATGTTAAGAAGGTATGCATCCCATGTAAGGTGTTAGAAACTACATGTGCATTTAGGATTTACTTAAATCATTATATTACTTTTCTTACTTGTGAACTTAGTTTTACTTTTAGGAAGTATATAATGAACTGTTAATTTAAGGTCTGATTTATCATGTGTGTAAAACCACACCAAATCACTCACATACTTACGCATGTATTTGCTTCTTCAGCTTCAGTAAGACTTAAGTTCATATTGAAAGTTAGATACTCAAGTAGTTTCTTAAATTAGATCCAAACATGAAATCTATTGCATGCTGTTTTAACCAGAGTTATCGATCTTGGGTGAAATGCAATTTGCCGAGGGAAAGAAAATATGTCCTGTTGCACAGCCAGAGCAGGGATATGCTCTGCCCCTTTGTTTTCTGCTGCTGTTTGAGAAGTACCCAAGGACACTTTATGCTTGTGCTGGACTCCAGTGTTACTGAATCCATGTAAGGCGAACACTACCTAGACCTTTGCACTGCCTAAACTGATGAAGATTTCTTTCCAGCAATGCAGACCACTGCAGTCAACAGTTTTGAAAGCACAGCTTCTTCACCTGGCATAAATGGGAGTGGGATCAATGCATTGGCTACAAACGCATCTATTGCATTTAACCCCAACTACTTTTTCTCCTAAAGGAAGCTGATGAGCACTCCACAATGAGCAACAAATTGTTGTCTTAGAAATTCTACAGGCCTACCTAAAGCATGAAAACCAGAATAACACATATTGAAACATAAGAAATTTTGTGTCTGCATTCTAGATTACCTTTTTTCAAAATTTGTTTTTAATAAGGAAGTGAGTTTTGCCACCAGAAGTTTGCTGAAAAGTCAAGTGCTTGCTTTTTACTTTTTTTGTATTTCAGATTGCTAGTGGCAGACAGAAACCTCTGTGCAGCCCAGTTTCCTAGTGTAACACCACAGGACCATCCCACTGGGCAAAGGGTGGATCTGTGAAGGACAATCAGCTAACTGCTGACTAAGTTAAAAATCAAGTTTATCAGGAGTGTTCCTTTTTTATGATATTTTTTCAGTGCTTATATCCTCTCAGTATTGTCCGAAACTTCCACGAATAGGAAAAAAATGTAAAGTTTTGCTGAGACGATCTGTTGCTATGGTTTCGCAGACCTCTCCGTTGCCATTAGTGCACCAGTTGCAGTCATTACAAAGCAGAACCATTGAGGTTAAAAACGGATCTATGCCCTGATTTTCAAAAAGTACCTAAAGTTGCGATCCCTGATCATCTTTATGTATCTAAATAAATCTTAGAAGTTAACACTAATAATAAGAAGTAAAGCACTATTGAAAGTAAAACCAGTATGGAAATAGAAAGCAGAGCTGAAATCCTATTTTTACAATCATACCGCTAGTGTATAATAAATGGGGTGAAAAAAGTCATGCTATGCTAAAGGAATACTAAGATTGCAAGTTAATCTCTCAAAAATTAGAAAGTACTGTTAAAACTTCCCTTGCAACACATGTGAAATAGAAGCAGAAACTGAAAATTTAATTTTATGAAACCAGATAGTCCAGTATCAAACATCAAGTATGGATGGTTTATTCTCTGTTGGGATGCTGGATGACTTCTATTATCGTATATTGGTAGTATTAAGCAAAGTTTCAGTTTAGGTTTTCTGAATATTTTAGATGAAATAAACACTTTTAAATAACCATTGCCATAATTTAAAACAGCAAACATTGACTTAACTTTAAGCTTCTTTTCAATGGTGTAAAAAGGAGTGGCTGGGCATTGCCACAGGTTGCCCAGAGAAGTCATAGAATCTCCATCTTCAGAGATTTTCAAAACTTGATTGGACAAGGCCCTGAGCATCCAAGGAAGCAAAAGAAATCTAGAAACAGCTAAGGAAATCTGAATTGGTAGTCTAAATATTGAAGTTCTGGATAATCATTATTAAATCTGATAAAAAATGGTATCAGGTTACAGGTTCAGTGAAATAAATGCAAAAAGCAAAGAACTGAAAGACCACTCCCACAGATAAATAATCCCACAAGTAAAGCAGCCCAGACTGACATGCATTTAGCTGCTCTAGACCTTGATCATGTGCATGTCTTAGATCCATCAGATAAGGTCATTCTAAAAAAAAGAGGAAAAAAAGATTTTTCAGAGTAGAAGCATCCTTATTTTGCCCACTAATTCGAGTTCAGTATCCTCCAGCAGTGTTGGGAGACTAACTTTCTAATTCCTTATCTTTTGAGGAGTTCCCATAATCTCTGAGAACATTTTGTTAGAGACTATGTAAAATTTAAGGTGAAGATCTCTGAATCTCTCCAGCCTAGGAGTCCTCCCATATATAAAATCATTAAAGCTCCTTTGGAGCAGGGACCTGCAATATTGACATTGACACCCTTTACTGTCACAACTGTCTGAACACAGGGTTAACTTCCTCTTTTTCCTCTGTCTTGGTCAATGAATACTTAATCATTTATTTAAAGCAGAACAGCTTTAAAGGAAGACCCTGAGAAGGTCTGCAGGGTAGAGCGTCCAAGAAGCTGCTGGTCCATGTAACCTGGGTTCTTGTCTGTGCCACAAACTAAGTGTTGTGATTTGATTAAGCATGTCTTCTTGCTCTCAGCAGACCATTTTCTATTAAACGTCTCTCTGCCTTCCTATTTTTTTGTGAAATGGATGACCTTTCTTGTTGTCATGGCCAATTTCTGGAAATCCCCAGCAGAAATAGGCACCCAGTGACTGCCAGACAATCCAGATCCTGACTCAGACCAGGCTCAGACACAGCCCAGGATTTAGTGTTGTCCTACTGACAAACCTGCTCTAGCTCTCAGTACAGTGACCTGACCCTTCCTGCCAAGTGCTCCTGAAGTTGCATAGGCTCTTTTGACTTTTTCGTGCACAAGATGTAACAAGGTGATGAATCTGGGCAGATGAATTGCTTGGGTCTCCCCCCAGGAATTCTTTTGCAGTAGCTGTGGCCGTGTACTTTAAATGCTATTTCAGATTATTTAAGGAATGAAGGACAGCATAAAGTTCCACAGTAAAGAGATTAGCCACTTCCTCCTAGGCACTGCTTTTGTCTGTTATCTGTCTTTTCTAATCATGGTGAAATTAAAGCCTATTCAGAACCAGAAACCTCAAGCATGCAGGGAGACAAAAGCATCCAAACTCAAATACTATAATCCCACCAGAGCAAAGCCAGAACAGAAATGAACACTTTGAGATGGATTTTGTAATCCAGAAAAGATCCCAATGCACATGCAACTGACTATACCTGTTTCTATTTTATACCTCACTGACACATCAGTTCTGAGAACAAGAGCATAACAGCCTTTCAGAATTACAGATGCATATTCAAACTTCTTCAATTGCTCTTTCTAATTTGAGCACACATCATCATGTTGTAAAACTGTGGTAGGGTTGCGTAACATCTTTTCCCACATTCACACTAATTTTACTTTCATTTCTAAGATATTGCACAATGGCATAACTAGACCTTCAGTAGTTTATTTACATAAACTATTTTACTTCCACATATGCTGAGGAGATATTTTTTCTATTAGTAAATTAATACCTAGCATGCACAAAAGTATGAAAGAGGGCATATTTAGGGGATATAAAGGAGGCATGAACATTGTCAATGATATTCCTGTAAGCAGCAGTGCTATATCTCATATTCATATTCCACTAAGAGCAAGCAGGTGATACCTGTACTCCCAGGCTGCTTAGCCCAACATCAGTCCTAGGTGAAATAATAGGAAAACTGAAAAGAGATTCAATTAATAAATTATTAAAAGATAGGAATATAATTAATGCTAGTCAACATAGTTCTGTGCAAAATAAGCCTTGTCAAACAAATCTGCTTCTTTTCTTTGATGAGATTTCAAGTCAGGTTGCCAAAGGTAACGATGTAGGTATAATACACTTCAACTTTTGTGTGCCTTTCGACTTAGTATCATTCAATATTCTAATTAAAAATATAGCACTACACAATATCAATAAAGTGTGTTTTAACTGGATTAAGAATTGGTTGAGGAACATGCATAAGAAAGTAATCAGCAAAGGTTTGGCATCAGAATGAAGGGCTCTCCAGTCTTGTATGGCTCACCATATCCATCAGTGATTTGGGACTAATGAAAAATAAAACCGGCTGAAAAGAATAAATGTTTTTTTAGAGTAGTGATCCCATTGAAACAAAATGTGTTCCTAGTCAGCCAAACACACACCTGCATATGCTGGAGGAAGAAATATAAGATGTAAGAATGAAGAAAAATGAGTGAAGAAAACACTGGAGGCAACGATTCTGTAAAGAATTGGAGGTCATAACACACCAGCAACAATGTCCAGGTGATGCTAAAGCAAGAAAGGAAAAATGGCATAAAAGAAGTAGTGGATAGGAGTCTGGCTTTACTCTTCTTTTATTCATTTAAATATTTTTAAAACATTGTTGAAAAAATTTGAAAGTATGCAGAAAAGAACAATGGAAGTTACTGAAGACTGAGAAAAGGGTGTTTCAATGAAAGTTTAAAGAAAGTCAGATACATTCTTGTTACCAAATTGAAATTTGTGAAATTCGTGGGAGATGCTGAATGTGAGAGGGTCTTTCAGCTAGTACAGAAAGCATGGTAAGAGCCACTGGCCACAAGCTGATGTTAGGCAAGCTCATATCGGAAATTATGTAAATAAACAGTGAAATACTTAAAAGGAAATGCTCTAACTGCTGTTTTCTTCAAACCAAAGGTCAATGACTTTCTGGAAGAGATGCATTAGCCAAATCTAAGATACACTTCCATCATACACATTCTTGGACTCAAAGCTGAGTCTGATAATAACAGAACAGAATAAAAAAGTCTGCAATTTTAGAGGAATTAGAATGGGTGGGCCAATAGCCCTTTCTGTGTTTACGTTTTATGGGATTTTTGGATCAGAGAATTGGCTATTTTAATAAAAACATTTTATTTGATGAAAATTCACTCTGAATTTAATAAATGTTTCAATCTCTGCTACAAAACAATACACAGAATTATGGTCATAATATACTGGAGAGAACAGAGTGGACTTCATTACAATTTGCCATTTATGCTGGATGTTAATTTGTTACAGTTTTTTTAATAAATTTTGAGGTAAAATTTCTCACCCTGATGGGATCACCTCATTTATCAGTAGCACTGAACACAGCACCACTCCGAAATTGTTTGAGTTATGGGGCTTCATGTTCTTTTCAGACACTGTACCAGAAAATAAGCATCTAATTATGAACTTTTTAATGATTAAAATGTTCTGTAAGTACCAGAAGAGTCTAATTCCATTTTAAGATAAGAAACATAGTCATAACAGAGACTATTTTAACTCTATGTCTGAGGACTTTCAAATGGATTTTAAGGGTTAGGGAAAAAAGCATTTTTAGTGATGAAATAATCCTTTCAAAATTCTATTACAAATGAACATCAGTTGTTTGTTTGTCCTGCTCTTTCTATTAATTTTTTTGAGAAAAGCATATTTATGAAATTATTTCATAATAAAATGAAATTTCAATTTAACAGCAATTAGACCCCTCTGTTCTATCTTAAAAACTATCACCAAATAATGTAGCTGTTCACTTTAATGTTTAGTTTATAAAAGCATGTGTGATTATGTCAATTAATTACTTAAGCTAAACACACTAATTAATTTTTAAATGTGAATATTTTTCTTATTGGAACTTTGATCTGACTAGATGAGACCATCCCATTAATATGCATGAAGAGAGAATACAAAGCAAAAGACATCCAGTCTGGCAACTCACAGCTGTGTTTAGTTGATGCCTTACAGTAGCTTTTAAGTTAAGAAAAAATTCTCATGTGATTCTAATGCACTATTTTTCATCTTATTTAACCTTTGACATCATATTCATCAGGAACTTGTGAATGTTCTTTCAAGGGTGAAGAGACGGAAGAAGAAACATTTTAAAGTTCTTTGACAAAGGCCATGTCTTCAACACTGACTGCTGCTTCTGTATTTTGGTATCTCGATGTCTAAAAATAGCTGATAATTATAAATGTAGGGTAGAATGGGAACAATTGGAAATTCTCCATCACACTGCCAACCATTATGAAAAGCAAGAGGAATGTGGGAGCAAAAGAGCTGCAGAACAGACTTTGCAGAAACCAGTGCTGGGTAAGGATATTTTCCCTGCACAGCATCGGCACCAGAATAGCATTTCTCTCAGGGAGAGAAAGGCAGCAGAGCTCAGGGCTGTGTCTGTTAGAGGCTAAATCTTACAGATAGCCATTTCCTGTCAAATTCCCATGCAGACGCAGGGATTTTGATAGCATTTCTTCATTGTGGCATCGTCTAGCACTCACTGAGCATTGATGGAGCTCAGTCCTTTCAGGTGTTTCTCTGTGCTAACCTCCTTGTGCAATCAGAAATGAGTTGGGGGACGCCAACTACCTGCACCGAGCAGCTACAGAGACATTATCAAAGCAAGCACTTCCATTTGCACCCGTATACCTGAGACACTCTTGGCTTCTTAATTGAACTCCTGCAGTTAAGATACACACAGCTCTGATGGCTCCTTATCCATCACCGGCTTGACTTCTGAAGAAAGGATCCCTAAGGTCTTAAGGCCAGCTTGTCATGTTTTAAAATAACAATGAGTCTCGATGACTTTGTGGTCTTCACTGGCAGAAAAGACTCAAGTTTTTAACATTGCACTATAAAAACAGCCTATAAAGTTAAGCAAAGCAAACTACAGGAAGCATTTTTACAAAACTATCCCTTTGATTTAAGTTAGGATTTAAGCTGAAAATCTAAACGGTGAATAAAACCAACCACTACAGTTAGCAGGCCACACAAGCATAACAATGGACCACAATCAAATTATGAAACCCTGGCTTTGACTCTGCACAGTGACCCTGTCCATGCTCTCATTGATTCATGAGATCTGTGAATATAATCAATCTTTACAGTCCCAGTTCCTTTTTATTGTCAGTGTTATTAAAGGGCAGTGAATGTGACTCTTGCATTTGAAGAAGGGAAAGAAACTTTTTGTATGGCTAGCTATGTTTAAAGAGCTAGGTCCTCATCCCTTTACCTAACTACTTGCCTCAGTCTCTAGAAGTTACTCAAATTAGGTCAGCTACTAAGACACTATTAAATGGAGAAGAGGGTATCATAAATGTATTCAAGGAAAAGTAGTTTTTAATATGGAAAGGACAACTACCTGGTTTTTAGTTAAAAATTGTCTGCTAATGAACTTCCAGCAGTGCAGTTTGTTCAGTCCTTACTGAAGAAACACAATAGCAGCATTAGAAGTTCTTCTGTATTTGTCAACTGCAACAAGAAGCACAGATCCATAAAATTACAGTTACAGCCACATGGGAAATCCATAACTAGAATGATGTATTTTATTCAGAGATTCAAGATTTTCTGAAAAATATCTTATGTCAAAAAGAAATTTACTCCAAAATATAGGAGTACCTATCAACACAGGCTGATATAGGAATCAGGAATAATGAAAATGCTTGCAGACATGAAAGTTTATATCTTAATGTCAGCATTTTTAAATATTTAATTTCAGATTAAACCACTCAGAAAAGACAAAATATGACTGAAGGTTATAAAGGTCTATTTTGTTATCAGTAGGTAAAGTTTGGAATATAGACCTAACATTGAAGAGAACCTGTAGGCATTTGTACTACCTATATATCTAGATGAGAAAGTCAGGTGGTTCATCTTTAGAATGAATGAACCGAAAGAAGAAAGATCACTGGTGTGATGACTACTTCAGTAAATTTCTAAATTGTTTCAAAAGACTCTGGCTTTGATTTCTAATTGTTTTCATGTGACAACTATAATTTTCTCACTTTAAAGGTTAAGAGAACACAAAGAAAAGTCAGCCTTAGAAAATATGAAGAGGAAGCATGAAGTAACAAGCTTCTCATTGTTTGCTATACATTTTTTCTGGCTCCCCAGTTGAGCTCAGTATCATTTGAGATACAATGATGATTTTAATATACCCCCTGTGCAGTTATAGACAGCTAAACAATCCTAAAATCTAGATCTAAAAAGTGTATCTTCCTGGTATGCAGGATATGGACATCAAATATAATGTGGAAAAAAGTACTGATGGTAAAATTGTAAGAGATAAATGCCAAATAGTACTTTGGCATTTCAGTATACTGATATTTCTGAGTGAGGGGTGTGTTTTGCTGTCTTTATTTCTTCATTCCACTGGACAAGTAGTGTTTGCACACAAACAATAACATTTATAATGCACTTTGCAATAACTTTGTCATGTTTTGGCAGCACAAGCTAAAGAACAAAAAGACAAAACCTGAACACAGTAAGCCTACCTTTGGCAAGCTATTCTTCTTCAAAAAGAGAGGAAGTTCAAAAGGTTTAGTGATTTTGGATAAAACCACTGGTTTTGCCTATTTGTAATATCCAAGATTCATGACTGTATGCCAAGGGGACTACATCAACTTCCCCAAAAGAGTGAAAAGCAAGGTCAGTTTGATAAAAGTGGTAACAATTTCACCACCAGATGACAGCACCACTTATTACTAACCCCATTTTTCTATCTTTCAGTCCTCCCTCATGTGAAAACAAACTGTACGGAGGTATGCACTCCCTAGCCCATGCACTGCAAGAACGGAGGAAACAAAGCCAGTGGCATAAGGTGGTGTGGTGAGGTAGTCTCATCAGGAAGGCTAATCTGTTGGACAAGTTATTTTTAGTCTGGGAAGGGTTATAGCTTCTGTGAAGACACAGGCAAAACCAGCTTCAGCCTAAGAAATGTGCTTTCTATTGCTTTCCTCAGTTTCAGAATGATAAAGAGGGCGAGGGGGGAAGCTTTCAAAGTAGGCATCTTAAGTTCAGCTTCACAACACAATTTTTGTGAAACCAAGGCAGCAACATCATTTTTAGCCAGCTTAGGATCTGGCCACAGTGTGATTTCATACAACTGGAGCAGATTGGGTTAGCTGACAGCAGTAGGTGACACTTCTATCAAAACAGGGAATGGCACATCAAGGATAGCTATATCAGAAAAAAAGTAACAAAAAAGTGTTTCATATCACTTGTTAGGATAGGAGCATTTTTTTAAAAATCCACCTGGTCCATTTTGTGATCAGAGAGGTTTTATGGCTGTAAGTGGCAATGAGTCTCACCATGTTCATGCTTCAGCATGTGGTGGGCATGGGGTTAGCAAACGTTACCTTCAGTACTTGAACACCGCCTACAAATTAGTGTATTCTTCCGGCAACACATTTCCACTTATGTTCTGAGAGCATTAACGGTGGATTTACAGTGCAGTAATTATGTGGTCCTAGAAAGATTTTCATAATTTCATAGGACTTATGTTTGCCTCTATTCTTACAAGTTAAATAAAGAGCCTAGCTGTTAGGGATAAAAACACCTAATGTTACCAGGAATTATAATGAATATAAATTTTTCCTTGTAATTGTATAATTTATCTTGAGGAGTCTTTTCTAAACTACGGTTTTGTATGTTAGAGTCTGAAAAGATACTTTTCAGCCTAACACTGACAAATATCTGCTAAAGAGGACAAGGGAAGCTGAGAATTCATTCAGAAAACACTTAAAATTGCAAGGCTCCAAACACTTATGTTTTGCTGTACTCTGCATTTGACTGGAAATCTCACAAAAATAGAATTGGTACTTTCAGTACTGAACTGAGCAAGCAGTCTTGCCTTTTGACGTGTATTTAAACTCATCTTAGTTCACAACATGTTCCATTCAGCATTAACTCAATTATCAAAAAAAGAGAAGATATTAATACCATTTCTAATGTACAACAGATGAAAATTCAGTTCCTTTTATACTTACTTAAATTCTGAAATCAGACTTTTAAAACTTTTAGAACAAGAACTGCAGTAAAAACACTATAAATAGAATCAAAAGGCTGCCTAGCAGAAACAAGTACATGCCCTTCAGTGTTAGAGTTGTACTTCACATTATTTCTGTTTCAATTCATGTACAATACTTGTGCACTTAGAAGATGCTACAGAATAGGAGCTGGAGGAGTGATATTAGGGTAAGCTGAAACTGCTTAACTCTTTTCAGACAATATCCACTAAATAAAAACATGTTAATTAACAACAGATGATTGATTTTACTGGGATTAATCAAGAGAAACTCCCACTTAGTTTAAATGAGAATTCTGTGTGACTATGGAATTAAAGATTACTACTGGTAAGTCATTATTAAGAGCATTAAATATAAGCTGTATTTTACAGAACAAGTCTTTCAAATACAATGGTCCTAATGTGGAAAGGAATGTACAAGTTAAAAATAAGTTAGAATTGCCTAGATAAATGACTGTCATAACTATGTATCTGTGTGAAATATTTTGCCCACAAAACTACTATTTTAGTTGAAAGTAAGAATATTTCATTATGATAACAGTATTTTAAAGTCTCCAGTATGCTGCCACAAAACTTTCAGCACGAAAACATGTCACAGTGTTGGTACCACAACAAAGTGCTGTGCTGTGAAGGTTAACACTAAGATTTAGTGAGTTCATTAGTATTGACAAATTTATTTAATTATCAAGTGAGTTAATTAGCATGTATCAGTATGATCAGTAGGCCATGTTATGAAAAGAAGGCAAATGGTAGTCTCTTTGCTCTGCCTTAAGAAGATGTCATATAAAACTCTGATTCCATCACACATGCAAAATTAAGCAAGAACCGATTAGCCTCATTTTCATCACACAGTTAAAGCTCAGAAACATTGGTTTGCCAGCATAGTTACCTACCAGCAGTGGCTGTTTTCCTACCAGTTTTATCATCTCTACAAAACAGAATCATCCCAGAGCACAGGTACCCAAACACAGCAGGGCAAACAAGAAAAGACTGGTACAAATCTGGCATTAAATAATGTTCATTACTGTTTGTGTATATCCAGTTGCTTTGAGGGAGAGAAAGGAGAAGTGGTTCATAAGGGTACTTCCTTAACTCTGACTGGAATTTCAGTTAAAGAAGAACAAACTATACAGCACTTTCAAGGACAGAAACTTTCTATCTGCGTCTTAAATGCATTATTAACTGAAGAATAGATGCTGAAAGAAATCAATAGCATAATTGCATGGACATGTTAGCAGTTTCCTTCAATCATTTTGTCAGTCTGTCATCACTGTTGACTTTCAAAAGGCTACAAAGCCTAAACACAGAGTCAGAACTCTTCCTATTACAGTCTTATTATTATAATCACGAGTGAGCTAACTATCACACAATCACAGAATGGTTTGG
>NW_010259903.1:0-8661 GCF_000690775.1 Eurypyga helias
AAGTCCAGGTAAATTACATCGGTTGACAATGATGTCTTTTGATGGTTTTAAACTTTTCCTACCAATACCTTTTATAGAACCAGAGTCCTCTACATTGAATATTTAACAGAAGGCATCCAGTTTTCATATAGTCAATGTCATGAACTTGCACTAGAATCTGCTAACAAACCTGGAGAATAGCATGCCCTTTTCAAACCTTTTTTATTATCCGGACACAGACTTTCAGCATCTTGCAGGTTGTAAGATTCAGAATCTTAGTTTGCAGAAACCACCATGCACCTTCAAAGCAAACAAAGCTCTTTGTTTACTGCACCTATTCATTTGTATTAGAAAATCAAAAGCCTGGTTAAATTCTTCAGGATATTAAAGCAGCCCTACATAAAGATATGCAACGTGCCAGATTTTTATCCTGGCATATGAATGGAGATGATGACACAGTACTTAGGAAATAACCATGTGTCTGAAACCGGACACAAGAAGGGGTTTATTTCCTTTTATAGAAATGTTTTCTAAAAATTTTAATACTTACAATAGGGTTCAGATTGCTTTTCCCAAGTTATGAGTGAGAATTGTTTATGAAAAGAAAAATAAAATGTTTAAGACTGATTTTAATGTAGAAGTTGCTATAACAGGTCACAATAATGATAGAAAAAACGGTCTTAAAACATGATTTAGCAAAGCACATGGGCATATGCTTGACATTACTAAGGACAGATTTAAGTCCCTTACAGGTTCAGATACATATTAAAAAGTATCTGAGAAGTACAACTCAGGCAAATATTTTTTCAATCTTTCCATAACTATTTGACACTTCTCATAATCTTGTTACACAACGTGTTCCATACACATATCAGTGACATCATTCTACAACAAAAACAAATCAAAAGCTGTCTTATCAGTAAGCATAATAAAAGTAGATCTATTAGTCTAGAAAATCTAGTCTGATTATACTGTGCAATTTGCTCTAGTTTAGGTCTAAATAAGGTACCTTTTGCTAAACTTTTCTCTGACAATGAGGGTGTTTGAATCATCTTTTGCTTGTACACTTGTAGTAATTTTTCTTTGGCAAGCCTAGATTGAGTTTTAGGACACTAGTCCCCAACCAAGTGTATATTTTTCATGTTTCATTATAGCAGAGAAGAAATAATAATAATAATAATTAAAAAAAACCCACACCTGTGAAAAGACAGTGAAAAAATATATTTAATGAATTACACAGTGATTCTTTTCTGTATCTGAATTTATGTACTCTTTTTAAGAGGGCTGATCTCCATTTTCATAATTTATCTGATTAGTAGGAAGTTCTTACTGCCTGTCCAATTTTACATGTTTACTCTATAAGTTTATAGTAAACCCAAGTTTTTCCTGTCTATCAGAAGAATAAATTAAGAGTAGCATTGCACACAAAATGAGATGCAGTTCAAATTCAACAAATAATTCTGTCAGAGGATCCAGGATTACATTTCATTATGCTGAACTGCCTTTGCGCATATGCATTTTTACTCTGATCCTGGCAAATAAAAACTACATGCAAACTTTATCATAGAAGAAAACTGGAATTTTACTAATACTATTTTTATTTTTGCAAAATTTCAGTAGGATCTCTTATGTATATAATCCTTGTAGTTTGCTTATAACATTTTTAATTTAACTGTTCTTTCAGGTGAAAAGATTCATTAAATTTAAATTAGTGAAGGCTTTGAAGGACGGTGACAAGTGAAAGACAAAATACATGTGCAAATATAATGTGTATATAAAAAGACAACCAATATACTACCAATTGCAAAGTCATCTATCTTATATCTGACACTATTTCTATTATTATCCACACTGTATGTAATACCTCTGGCTTTGGCTGTATCAAGAATTATGATTCCTGTCTTTGTTTGCTCTCCATCCCCATTTTCCTCTGAAGAGACGTTAAGTAAAGCATCAGTTCAGCATATCTGCTGTTCTTTTATCCTTACTATCCCTTTTCAGCTACAATTTCAGTGCAGCAATTTTCTTTCTTACCTCCAGTCTCCTGTAAATATATTTGAAGAAGAGTTTACTATTAGCTGAAAAGCCCTATGTAATTCAATGATCAGCGTATTTTTGTGTCCATGATTTTCCTTTCAGTATTCTTCTGACCATTTTTATGTCTACTTAGCAGACAGCTTGTAGTTTGAAAACCTTACATTAATGTTTCACTCTGAGGTCAAAAAGCTCTGCTAACCTGGATTCAGTATTTGAAGACCACCCTTTAAACCTATAGCTCTCAGAAGGTAGTGTTATTGATAAAGAGAAAAAAGAAATCACATGTAATTAAAATATCTGTTCTTTGTCATACACATTAAAGCATCACCTATTTATCTGTATCTATTTAGCTACTCCCTAACTATTTAAAGAGAGTAACACACCTAAGTGCATTTCACCTCTTATCTCCCTCCTGAAGGAGACACAGCTGGATTGCTATGACAGGAGGTTACAAAGGGAAAATAAGTAAAAAAAATAAAAGTTGTTTTTATTATAGGACATGTTAAAATTTAAGTGATTCTTGTCTGCTGCACCAGTGGGCATCAATTCCTTTCCACAAGGAAACCTCTGTCCTTAGAAGCTCATGAGCCTTCCAGGACTGGCTGACCCCTCCACCTGCACCAGCCACTACAGCTGAATGGAAAGAGAAGTGATCTCTGAAGTTGTGAGGGACTGGTCCATGGAGAACTCAATCTTTAAACTGCATTGTACAAATGTACACTTTTCCTTCTTTGTTATTTTATTCCATCTTTGGAAGCAGTGCTATTTTTTGATCCAGCAATTCAAGAATAGCTGTGAGGTACCATCATAGGTAGTCCAGCAATTTACATTCCAAAGTAAAAAAAAAAACCCTTAAACCAGAGCAAAACAAAAAAACAACCCCAGAACACAAGGAACATCAAACATGCCAAAGTTACCTCTATGTCAACTTTTTAATGGCTATTTTAAGATGATCAGATGTACCAGTCAAAGGTATATTGGAAAAGACTTCTTGTGATATAAACTTTGATTGTGAAGTTTGGAGGAGTTAAAAATTACAGTAGAAATATGAAAATATTCATAAATTATTAAACATTACAAAATTAAGCATAAACAAGGGTGCATCAAAAATTGTTCTAGCTGTGCTTCATTTTCCTTTACTACTTGACATTTATTATTCTCTAGTTTTTAAAAGTTTCAGTCCTCCAATTAAAGAAAATAAAAATATAATTTGATTTATGAGACATATAACACTCAGTGAGTAGCCAATGTAAATAGTTTGCAAAGAATACATGGCTGGAAAATTTTTGAGAAATCATTAATTTTGTTTATTTGAATAATGAATACATGAGCCAGAAAGAGAGGGTAGATTTGCATAATCTTTATAAACAAGAACAAAATACGAAGACTTACATTCAGCCAAGAACTGACAATAGGTTTCCAGAGAATGGTTTAACCAGCAGCCTTAATGACACTTGAAGAATTGTTGCATATGGTTAATTTAGTGAAGCGTGTTCCCCTCAGTATTACATTTATCTGTTCAAATACTTTCAAAACTCATGCACGTATATATGCACATATATGTATGCATATATACATTCAGAATATAGTCATGAAATATATATATCGTCAGCTTTTATTTGTTATTTACATTTCATATTTCATTTTTCTTGTTGCCTACTCACATCTTCAGAGAATTCCTAGCTAAGAGTCTACAAAGGTCTGGTTAAAAAATAGTCCTTAATGAACCCCAATAATAAATGTTCTTGAATATATGTGAGCATATTTTTACACATATATATTTTAGACAGTGTAATTCAGCAGTAAGGGCAGACAGAATGCTATAAAATATTGCTGAAGATGAGCAGGAGGTGAGGTGTTTGTAAGCTGAGTTACCTTCAGAGTTTCAGGTAGTTTTCTGATGGGCATTAGAATGAAAACCTTAACTATCTGCAAACAGCAGAGAATGGCTCAGACTACTTCATCCTTATGCCTCCCACGCAGCCGGTTTCAAGAGCTGTCACATACAGTAAGGTATATGTTCCTCTACCTGCCCCCACCATTCATTTTTTCTCCACTGTTCTTGGCTTTTTCCTTTATTTCTATGGCTGATTCTAAAATAGCCTCTTCCCATGAAATCTGCTTAAGAAACTTTGCACAAAGCTAAACTACTGCAACCTATGAAAAAAGCCGAACTTGACTATTCAGATATGATTTTCTGATTTCTTTGAAAGGCTTTCTTCCATTACTTGGAATTGCTGCCACTCTTCTAATGTTTCTAGGATATAAATATTCCTAGAATTACTACTAAAATAAACCAATAATGAAAAAGGTCCTTTAGTAGGTCTTTTTTTTCTACTATAAACTTCTTTTTAGCTTTATCTATTATTTCAACCTAAATGGCAATATATCAGCAGCTCACCGCTCCACTGCACTGAATATGCCATTTCCTGTTTTATTTTTCCACATCCCTTCAGTAAATCCTGAAATGTGGTATTTTAAACCCCTGATGAATTTCCAATTCAGTGTCCGTGTCATTCTAATATTAATCTCATACAGTGCTTATCTTTGAAAACATGAAAAAAAGATGAAAGAGAAAAAGACATTAGAATTCTTTTTAATATATTATGCTATGCCATACCAGCATAAGGCTTATAGTTTTACTCCTGTCCTTAGTGATGAAACAGTATCATGTCTTCAACTCTCCTTGTTTCATGAAAGTTTCTCCAGTTACCTGCCTTAGGGAATTTGTTCAATTTTATTTTAAAAAATGTTAAGCTTTCATTAATGATTTTTCAATTTTTAAGTTGTCTCTGTCAGCTGCAGCAGCAATATCAACTCCTAGAGAGCTACTAGTCAAGATCTGCCAAAGCTTGGGCTCTTTTTGGTTTGCTGTTTTGTGACCCCAGTTCAGCAAAATGCAAATATAGTTATTAACTTTCTGCATACACACAGACATGATGACTGACTGAGACTAATTTCATGTCTGAAATTAATGACCTATACAAATCCCAGCATGCATTTAGTTCTGTATTTGCAAAATTCTCCTAGAAACAATGCTGTGTTTCCAAAGAGCATGGAAATTTCAGCAATGCCACACCCCTTTCCTTTACTTTTTATGAAGCATATTTTGAAGGAGGATATTTTTTCCTTTGAGAAAACTTTCACAGCTAAGTTACAAACTTTGTACATTGTTATGTGCATCTTTACGGTAGGATTAGAGTTTGCAGCTGCTTATGCTTTTATAGATAATCTGCTCTTGACACAAACACAAGGCTGGTTCAGTTTTTCCTTCAGGATAGTGCTGAAATTCAAATGTTTACTTGAATTGCTACAGAAAATGATGCACCTGGATTGTTTATTCCTGCATCTGTGGAATGCAAACTTGCAAACTTGCAAACTTTTGAGCAATTAAAAAAGGGTTATTTCTTTGGGCAATTTATGGCAGGTAAAACCAATAGTTGATATCCAGAAGTTGTTTTCCACTAATATTTTTGTGTTGCTTAAAGAATAAGGCTGTGGTAAGGCTTCACTGACTGTGAATGTGGTAGTACTATGTAATTTTTACCAGAATAAACGTCCTGCTATACCAAGGGTGCTAGAATACATGCTGCACTTACTTCCCTTACAGGCAGTTGATAAAAGAAAATATAGATGTCCACTTCCTTGAGTTAGTACAGTGGGAAGCACTGACCTTTGCAGGCAGTTTGCACCTGCAAAAGAGGAGAAATCCCCTCTGGCATTATCACTAAGTTTGCAGGTGTGAAAAGATTCCTGATGCTATATGCCCAAGCTTATTTCAGTCACACAGATTCAGTACTGAGCCAATTAAAACAAATAATTTTAAAAAGACATTAGTCCTAAGTCTAGAATAAGGGTTGCTGCCATCAGTGGCAAGCTCATGTCACTCAACATAAGAGTTTTATCATCTCTTCCATATTTTACATACCAAGTCTATTTCTGTGATTAATTGATTGCAACTCTGTGGAATTAGCATTTAAAAAAAAAAAAAATCTTGAAGAAAAATATTTTTTGAATTTATTAGTGAAGGAAATTTGTCTCACTGTGGATACATGACTCTTAGAAACACAAAATCACAGAATGGTTGAGGTTGGAAGGGACCTCATCGTGCCTAACCCTCTGGCTCGAGCATAGCCACCTATACAGCCAGTTGTCCAGGACCATGTCCAGATGGACTGGGAATATCTGCAAGGATGGAGACTCCACAGCCATTCTGGGCAATCTGTATCAGTGCTCAGTTACCCTCACAATAACAAAGTGTATCCGTCTGTTCAGATTATACCTTCTATGTTTCAGTTTATGCCCATTGTCTCGTCCTGTCGCTGAGTACCGCGAAAACAGCCTGTCTCCCTCCCTTCATGTTTTTATAGACATTGATGAGATCCCCCTGAGCCTTCTCTTCCCCAGGCTGAACAGTCCCAGCTCTCAGCCTTTCCTCACAGGAGAGATGCTCCCGTCCCTTCATCATCTTCATGGACTCTCTCTCTACTATGAATGTCCATGTCCCACTTGTACTGAGGAGCCCAGAACCAGGCACAGGATTCTAGGTGTGGCCCCACCAGCACTAAAAAAAGGGGAAGGATCATCTCTCTTGTCATGCTGGCAGTACTTTGTCTAATGAAGCCCAGGACACTGTTAACTTTCTTTGCAGCAAGGGTACATCACTGGCTCATATTGAACTTCTTGTCCACCAGGACCCAGGACAACAGGACTTAGCCAGATCTTCTTCTCTTTTCTTTTTAAGACTGTACATTATATCTTTGTTTTTAAAACAATTTTTAAGCTGCTCTAAGATGTTTCAGTATAGATGCTCTAAATTACATTGGACTTCTTAAGCAAGTAAAAATTATATGCTACAATTTCTGAATAACTGAATGCTAAATAGAGAAAAGGAGGAAAGACCTACTTTAAAGAAAGTCAGAAACAGTTGCAACATCATGTGACCTAATCTGTGACATGGACTAATCTTACAAATTGACTGAATAAAAAGAAATCCAGCATAGAGTGTTTTCACCATGTTCAGCCTCCAGGCTGTCTTCGAGGATACAGTTTGTCATTAGATTAGCAACCTTTACTCACTCAGAAGCAGCACTAGAGGAAAATAATTTTCATTGATAGTTTTCGTGGCAAAGCTAAGCAGGATTTCCTATGCAAGAGCTCACTTTCTTCCTGCTTTCTCATTTTTCATCAAGCCAAAGTCCACTATTAAAAAAATAAGCTTTTTCTTTCCATGTAATGCAGTGAATACTGACCAGTTATTTTCATAATATTTACATATGTTTCTCCTGTTAGAACAGAAAAAAAAATGTTCTCCATTTGTAAATGAGGGGTTTTTTTCTTTGACCTCCAGCATAATACTGTCTTTTGATACTTCCAAATTTAAAGATTTATCTATATAATATTACATTAAAATTACAATGATGCTTTCAGGGTAGGGTGTCAGAGGAAATAAAAGCAATCAAAGGCTAAACAAAACAGAGCCAATAGAATATAAATATTTCACTTTGATGATAAAGACAATACTTACACGTATATCACAGTGACCAGTTTCACATAGCCAGTTTTGAATTCAGGCACCTGTATAGTTAGTGGCTTTCATTACTGTTAGTCTAAAGATGGCTCTACCTATGCTGCCAGTCATGGGAAGCAAAGGGTTGCTACACAATTCTATACATGTTCAAGTTACACCCTAAAATTCTACCTATCCTGTCCTCAGCGGTTTGATTTTGGTTTTCTGAAGTGATCAGTAACTGATCATTTGCAATTTACACTCATACCTTTAGGGCCTCTGGTGTTATGTTGTATTTGTACTTTCATGGCCACCATTACCATCCTGTCCTTGTAATTTTTGGGTACTCTTTCATAGTTCCTACTTTTCCTTATACAGGTGACTTTAAGAGGTGACTTGCTGATGATGCTAACTCAGTGTACCTGTTGCCACATACATGTAGACACAAGTATGTCAAGCTCAAACAGAATCTTTTCCCATTCTACATGACATTTCAAGATTGCCACCAATATGGAAATTGGATGCCATGGTACCAGTTTTGTTTTTACATCTGTACTGTCTTTACATAATTTTGGTAGATTTGGAGGCAATAAGCAATAACACAGGGGGTTTGACAGTTTTGAAGAAGAAGAAATGGTGTAAATAAGAAAAAGCTGTGAAAGTACTAGTAGACACTCTCATAAGCAAGTCCAGAAGATCTACTAATACACTTGAGTTCTGGACTTAGTCAGATCATGGGTGAGCCAAGACACCTGAGACTATATATGATGGAAACAAACACATTCACAGTAAAAACTTTTGGGCCCTTTAGTTTCAAAAGAGTGAGAATTCAATGGAGGGAAAGCAAACACCTTGAAAAGACAAAGAGCTCTCTAGGTAGAACTTGTACAAATACACAAATGAGAAATGTCACAAGAAAATGGGTGGCACGGTCCAGTCATTGTTAGTGTGAGATTTTGACTATAGAAGCATAGTATCAGTCACATGCAAATGCAATTATGCGGTATCTGGCTTTCAGCTAGTTCAGACTGTGAGATCATGTCGTGGTTTAATCCTCACCAGCAATCAAGAACCATGCACCCACTCGCTTATGTCCACCCTCCTCCACTGGAGGAGGAGAAGCAGAGGAAAAGACA
>NW_010259904.1:0-248 GCF_000690775.1 Eurypyga helias
AAAATGGAACTTTGTTGTGTTTAGGCTTCCAAAAGAAGTTTTCCACTTGGTGATATTCTTAACTATGCTTTTATAGAAGAGTAACTAGAGGTTACGCTAGCTACCTAGGTAGTAGAAGCTGCAGAAAGCCTAACTTCTTATTGAACCCAGTTCCTCACTAGACACAAATAAAGCTAGTTAGACTTTTTAATATGTCAATAAATACAATGTACACTTCCAAATTTGGAAAATACACCCTGATATTGAAC